>NW_020454294.1:1859945-1866259 GCF_003342845.1 Nothoprocta perdicaria
AAAAAAAAAAAAAAAAAAAAAAAAAAAAAAAAAAAAAAAAAAAAAAAAAAAAAAAGGAAAAAGAAAACTCAGTTTTCTAGTTTTCCAACTCAGTTTTCCTAATGGATAGTTTCATAACTGAGTTTCCTCAGCTGAGGAAACTCAGTCCTAGTGCAAGCACCCGTTGTGCTGCACAGCAAGGAGGGGGCTGCTCCAGGCTGGGTGGTGGAGGTGTGATCCCAGCACGGCTCAACACTGGGAGATGCCAAAGAGAAGGGCCAGAGCATCTACGGTAGCCCTACTAGCCTTACTATGCCTGATGCTTGGCTGTGGCCACCACACTCCTGCTTTGGCCCACACCACTGCCCCCATCTGCAAGTCCAACAGCAATAGTAGAGGCATCCATGGGGATTTCATTTCCCCAGCAGCCCCTCCATCTCCCATCCAAACACTGTCATCCTGATGCCATGGGGTGAAGGGACTAACACCACGACCAACTGCACATCCATACTCGGCCTCTCTCTCTTTCTCACAAGCAATTTCAGACAGACAAATATCCTCAAAAACAAAAATAAAAAAAAAAAAAAAAAAGAGGAGGATGGGGATTAATTGCAACCGGTTAACTTCAGACTTTCAAATCTGCTCACAAGGCTCCCAAGGAACTGAAATTTCCATCTCCTTTGCTAAGACCTCATGCGAAGTCTTTCCGCCAGGAGCAATGGGGAAAGCAATGCTCAGTCCTGCAAAACCTGGGTTTTTCTAATGAAGATACTGACAGAGTCAGACACTGTCTCTGCATGCTGTGAAGAGGAGCTACGTAACGTTACTCAGCTATAGCAGTTCTCTATAAACGGCATTAATAAAAAGAGGTTTTTCAAGAAACAAATTGCCCCCCAAACAGGGGGAGCGCAGCTGCGCTTGTTTGTCCCACTTCATTACATAAATGATCATTATTATTATTATTTCTTACTTACGATGTTAAGAGAGCAGAAGGATACTTGAAATAAAAGGCTGTGCATGCACAATACCCACGCTACTAAATTCCAGTGATCTACCCAGGCACCTGCCACAGGGCCCTTCCCTGCTGTCTGAGCTGAGCCCTCCCTTTGAGGAAGAGGAGGAGGAGGAGGAGGGGGACCTACCACCAAATATACAGTATATTGCAAGGGAATGGTACCAGGAAACAACCCTAACTGGAGTCTGGATGTGGGCTCCATCTTATGGTAATCTATTGTTTAACTCGGCAGAAAAGCCAGTGAGGAAATAAAAGCTCAATTCACCCGGCCTGAGATCAAATCTGGCATGGCAATATTGGCAGGTTAGACCCTGATTCTTTAAATAGTACATTGCCTTTGTTAAACAAAAGTCATTCTTTTATTACATAATAGAGATTATAAATAAATGTAAAGTGTGCATGCAGTCAACTGCATATTATACAAGCAATATCTATGTTAATAATTGTTTTCTTTGGCAGGCCAGAATCCAGCTGGACATGCAATATTTACATATCAAAACCCTTGGTGTGTTCAAGTCATATTGGATGCAAGTGAAAATATATATGTATATATATATATTTACCGTATACACACACACATATATATGTATAAAGGTATATATACACCTCTGCATATATACTGTATACATATATAAACATAGGTATATGYTAAAAGTGGATTTCATCTTTTTCTGATTCGGGTGATGCAGGCCTTGAAACACTAAAAATATCCTGACAAGGTATTTGGGAGGGTAACTGGGGTGATAAACGTGACTTGGGGGACGCGATCGGGGGCACGTTCTTTTCAGACAATATTTTTAAAATTTCTGCCACCTGCTTCTCAAGGGCAGCCATTCTGCTGCTTAGCAGCTGGATATCTTCTTTGAGTTCATGCTTGACTTCCTGCAGGGTGGTCTGTAAGGCCTGCTCAGGAATAGGGTAGAAAGGATGCCTAGCATCGGCCTGGATGGGGCTGTGCTCCAGAGGGCTGCGAGTCTCACCGGCTTTATCCAAACGAAGGTCACTTTTTGTTATGCCACTGTCACAAGAGTCCGTTTTCCTCAGTGGGTTTTTATTGACACCATTCTCGGAATCATTGCACTTGGAGTCCTCGGAGAGCAAGCCCATGGACTCAGCCTTTGTGACATTATTCCAGTCTTCCTTCTTCTCCTCGTGGGTCCCCATGGTGTTCTTTAGCCGAAGCCACCCTTTGCTGTTCCCGTTTTTCACCCGCATGGGACTGTTCACTTTGAGACACTTCTGGTCTCCGTTTCCGTTCGGCTTGAGCTCCATGGCATCCCGGTTGTTCTGCTTCACGGCCTCGCTGGTTTTCACGTAGGCCAGGGAAGTCTGGATCGGCGTGATCTGAGACACGGTGACCACACTCGTGCCAGTGATGGAGGCCCCGTTCTGCATGGTGCGGCTTTCCACCTGAAGCTGGTTCCTCTCRGGGTCGATGTGGCTTGAGCCTTGATTGCGCATCTCCTTCTGCTGCTTGAACTTCTGGAAGAGTTTCCGCACAGGGTGGTCCACGGGGATGCTCAGCGTCACCTCGTTCTTCTGGCGCAGCCGTTCCTCCTCTTCCTTCTTGACATCGCTGATTTTCCGGAAGATGATCTGCAGGGGATAAACCCAAAACAGAGTCAGTACCCATGGAAGTCCACATACAGGACTCTGGCCAGTGTCACTGGGAGGGGAAGATAAGGCCTTCATGGGGAAACAGCCATCTCTCCTTTTCTATCATAACTTCCTTGCAGTGAACTCCAATGGAACAGATCAAAGCAGAACTACCTCAGACCCAAGCCACTGGTGTATATGCACACACATTCATGTACTTTCTTAAAGGTATAGATTGAAAGTTAGTTTTATCTTTATTTTCAATGCAGAAGATAGAGCCCTGAAGAACTAAAAATAGCCTGACAACAAAAGGAAAAACTGAATAAAGGAAGACAGAAAGCAAGAACCCAAATACACTGATAGGTATCTACCCATTACTCACATCCATACCTGTTGAGTTACTATCTTCAGAGCCAAAAGAAACATTAATTCAGTGGAGATTACACTTCCACTACTTTAACTCAACAAACACACCGGCCTGCAGATTTGGGACTGGCAGGTGAGTGCTCTTTTGTTAATGCTGTTTATTGCTGCCCTGCAGCAGGGCTGGAGGATGCACAGTCAGGCTCCCTGCGTGCTGTGCAGTGTCACAGTCTGAAGAGCTTTTATGTCTAATACATGTGGGTGCACCATGGAAAAACAGGGCACTGGGAATGTATGATTATAAAAACTGGCAATATTCATTGTTTCATGATGCCATGGCACTCAAAAGAGGAAGATATTTAGTGCTGCAGGTGTTTCGTGCTGCAGCACCTCTGTAGCTCAGTGAACCTAGGCCTCCAGGTGCAGCAGGCTCCACAGGGTTAAAACTTTTATGATTTTATGCATGTCACTTGTAAAAAAAAAAATTTTCACCCCCATTTAGGTTTGTACAGTTTTCTTGAATGAAGGATGGGGCATGACTAGGAAACACTGCTTTGCTGGATGATGACAATAAAGTGAAAAGGACCATGCARTCAGATGCAATTACAGATCATGTAGGGATAGTGTTGCTAAGAAAAATAAATAAAAGCCCCTGGAATACACAAAGAGATCCACAAAGGCTATGATCGTCAAATATAGGTTTTGAAGTATCTGTTTGAGTATCTGTCTTTCAGTATCTATTTATTTTTCAGATAAAGGCTTCTCACACCTGTCCGTGTTTGCAAAGTAATACTTGCTTTCATGTCTCACGTCTTCAGAGGGCGGTGGCAGAGGGCCACAGCAGCTACATCTAACCTCCTGTATGAATCTGCAGTGAGCTGGACTTCAAAGCTTCATTAAAAAGCTTTCAAACGCAGTATATATGTGTGGCTGATAGACACAACTGCTTTTAGTAATTGGGAAAGTTAACATGTTCATTAGAAGCCTAGCTAAAAAAAAAAAAAAAAGGAGAAGCATGGAAGATGTTTTCATTGAACTCCTCCGACCTAGATGCAGCTCCAGATACATCCATTAGGAAGCTCTCCTTCATTAGTGCCTACCTTCATGCTGCAACTGTCTTTCTCTTCRGTGAGCCACATGGGACTGCAAACAAATGTAACAGAAGTTGCCCTTGATTCTGACAGGGAAGTAATTAAATTTAATTGAAGCCACCATCTCTAAATGAAGCTTTAGAAGATGAGTCGTGCAGCTCTGTGCGTTTTTTTCTGGGTGGGCAGGGTGGTACTCCTGAAGTGGGCTCTTCCCAAAGCCAAGACCTCAGCGTGTTCTTCTACACTGGTGGCTTCCTTCCTGAACTGGTTTGCCAGATGTCGCTCAGATTAGGTAAATCCAGCAGCACTGAGGGCGTGAAGCCTGAGTGAGTGGCACTACAGCGTCTCTGCACGCAGCCAATGGGAAGTCTGGCATGCAGGCATGTTTTCAAGGGAGCAAAGGCTGTTAGAAACATATCCTTGTATCCACTATCCCATCAGCTTCCTCATGGGAAGTGGATGTGGCTGTAGGTTTTTGCTATTTACAGGTTGGCTCTGAAATGCATAACCAGACCTAGCCAGTGCTGAAATGCGTATCCAATATTTTGTAAGGAGCCTCTCAAGGAATAAAGAACCACAGTCYTGTCTCGTGGCAAGCACTAGACTCAATAATGTGATTTGGTGTGGTGGGGATTTGGTGTCAGAATTCATTTCCCTTGCGGAAGGAATTGCGAAAGGCCCTGCCACAWGACACACAACCTGTTTCATGAGACAGGTAGCTGTTTTTCCTGCCTTTAATGTATTTATTTTGGGAAGGAGGGAGAATGGGGCTGACTATTATTATCGAGCTGGCAAAGGTTAAGTGAAGGGTAACTGATTGCCAGCCCTGGGAACTGAACTGTTTGGTTTAGCCAGAAGGCGGGCACAGAAGAGTCATTTGAGATCCTCCATGTCGATCCTAATCCATTCACCTTTCCCTCCCCAGCACATCAACAGACTGAGAGAGAACTTGGTCCAGTCCTGCATCCAGCCCAGCAATAAAGMGAGACCCTAAGACCACCAAGTTTAGGCAACTGCTACACCCCCTTCTGTAGTGCCAAGGTGTGAAACCAGACCCACAGCTAAKTCCAAATGCAGGCAGCAGGAGCAAGAGGTGGAGAAGCCAGCTCAAGGCTGTGACATGCAGAAGTGCTCCTGTGCTCTTCTCTTGTCAAATTACTCTGTAAAATTGGGGCCTTTTCAAACATTTTGAAAAGTGTCCCTTGTCTGTTGCCTCTTTTTGCACCAGTACTGTGAAAGCCATTGCTCCATGATCCTGTTCTGTTTGCAAAGACCACATAACCAGAGCTTTCAAGGAAAAATAAATGCAGACAGTTGAAGAAGTTGTAAATGTCTTGAAGAATTACAATGCATAAAATGCATGTTCATAAAAGTGGCATATATTTGATCATCCTTTCCTATCCTAGACTGTTGTGCTGTTGTTACTGGGGTTCAATACCTGCCTGCCCCTCACCACAGAAAGTTATGGAAATATATGACAGTGAAACAGAAGGGCACTCAGTTGTCATGGTGCTCAATACAGCCACTGTGCACTGAGCGTGAGAGAGCTAAAAACAGGTAAGATTTCCATCAAGATTTCCAAAGYGACTAATTAATTTGGGTGCCCAAATAGATATATATCATATACATAAGACCAATTTCCAAAGGAGGCTGAGATGCTCAAACCCAAGTGGAAATGCTGCTCCAAGGGAATTTACTCAGTGTTAGTTCCCAGCGTGTTTCAGCAGCTGCAGAAGCTGAACCTGGGAAGGTTTGGGTTAATGCTCATCGTTCCCACTTCCTAATGGCTCACTGTGACGCCCTCCAGCCACAGCCAGGCTCAAACCCAAATTAAACACAACAGTTCAGCTCCTCCAGCTATTTCGTTTCCCGCTGACGTGTAAAGCGGAACGGGGAGCCCAGCCATTCTGCTGGATTCGATAACTCCAATAACCCTGTTATTCCCCATTGCTGGATAACTGTAATAATCCTGCACTCTCCCACAGGGCAGTCAAAATGCATGCTGAGGCCGCATAGGACTATGTATATAYGGCCAGGAGATGCCCATTGACCAGCTGCTACCAACAGCCTACAGAGCAGCTGAGATCTGCTTGAGTTTTCCTTAATGGTGACATTAATTTATATTTCTAGCCAGCAATTGATTGTTTTAGAAATTTAATTATCTTTGAGATTGTCTTCCTCAAAACTGGCAAAAAGATTTCAGAGTTTAGGGGTGACATGATGAAGAAAATGACCACAGATAGACAAAAGCTGCAAACACACATACAGCA
>NW_020454294.1:1866377-1982497 GCF_003342845.1 Nothoprocta perdicaria
AAGGTGCAATTGAAAAGAACAAAAGCTTAGCATACACCCAGGCAGAATGATAGAAATCAAACTTTTACAAAGATATTTGTAAAAATACAATTAATTTGCACGTCTCCGAGTGCTGTCCAGAACAGCGTCGTTTTTCTTACATTAATGAGTGAGATGGATTTGTGTCAGAGCCAAACCCAAATCCACGCTGCACTCCGACTACTGCCTTCTTTGCCTGATTCAAAGTGCAAAACAGAGCCCATTTCCAGACCTCAGCCACACAGCCCAGGGCTCCCCTACAAAGCAGATGCCTGCATCAGAACTCAGCTTCTAGGAGCCACGTACAGTCATGGGAGAGAAAAAGGGCCCTGGAGGCTCTGAGTCATTTCACCTGCAGTGAGATGCTAAAGCAAGTCAGCAGAGCGGTACCCTGAGCCGCCCGGTTGTCTCCTCTGGCTCTAAAAGGAGCTTTGTGCAAGTCCTACACATGCAGACATCCTCAGTGCCTGAAAAGGAGAACAAAAATCATTCTCACGGGGCAAGTGTCAGGGTTTGGAGCAGATGATGCAAAAAGCCTTCCCTTAAAGCTTTTGTATTTGCGTGTCTGGGGGCATCATTGCCTTCACCTCGTGCTGTTCTGATTCCCTCTGTCACGCTGCGCTGTTGCCAGGCCCTGCTGGGATGTATTCCCTACCYAGCCAGTCCTTCCAGAGAAACACCATTTTCTTAAAAGCTGCAGAGGAAGAACAAGTGACGGCTGCACAGGTGATCAGGTCAGAAAAGCTTTATGAAAAAACATATGAAAAATCAGATGACTCTCTAGTGGCYAAAGATTCCCTCCTCTCACCTTCTTTCCCTGGAAAACCTTTCCTGCGGATGCTGAGCCCCCAAACATGCARCAGATCAATGGGGAACTCAGCTGGGCACCCAGCAGTTCCTGGGAAATTGCCAGCAAAACAGGACGTATTTATGGACTCTTATTTGACATTCTTAGAATGAGACCARATCAAGCCCAGTACCTCCCATGTGACTTGTAGGAGACAGGCTTGCTCCAAAACCAAAATGTTTTTTAAATGTAGGCAGGTCACTCAAAACATGATTCATTGTTGGTACTCGGTTGTTAAAATGGTTGCAAGTCCTATCCTTTTCAGATGTTAAATAATTACCAAGCATCTTAATTTTTAACATGCTAAGAAAAGATTTCCATTTTAAAATACATGAATTCAAATATACTTAAATTTAACACGTTAAACCATTGGGGAAAAAAATGGCTGGAAATGGATGAATAGGAAATTGCATTTATGTAACACTAGTTTTTGCAATCAGACAGCAACTGGAGTGCTGGGGCATGGGCTTGCAGAGATGTGAAACACCATGCAGTCTCATATAAGAGCCACGAGCTTTCTCTGGTTGTCCTTCACCTGCAAGTCCACCTTGGAGAAGCCYGGGCACCTCTTTCCACATGCAAACTGCATTTAGGCTGCTTAACCTAACTTACCCCTGCAAATCTCCACATCTTCCTTGGTGCCTTCATTAACCTGCACATGGAGGATGCAGGAGAGAGAGCCTGGGGTGATGGCATCACAGCTCTCCTGCTCTACGCTCGCTTYTGATATCTTCTCTTTGAAGTGAAATTTTATATTCAAAACCAAATTGCTCTAACAACTGTTTTAATTGCTCTCCAGTAAATTCTGCTTAATCCTTCTGTCCCAAGAACTGTTTTGGGTTAAACCATTGCTCCAGCTGCATGTGGGAAAKGAACCGCTGTCCTTGGCTGTGCATTGAAAATGACTGACTGCTGAGTAATTAGTTAATCTCTGGGATAGGGATGTCTCACTAAACAGCCTTTCACACTGGATTTTGGAGGAAAAGCAGATTTCTGTAGGTTAGTCTGCTGGCTGCTTGAAAGAAACAGTAAATAATAGCCTTTCTGCAGATTTTCATTGATCTGGACTTCACAGATAACTGCAGCACGCAAAGGCAAGCGCTTCCTACCAGGCACATTTTATTTCTGCTATGGAGAAACTGCATTTATGTAGTTTCCTCCTAAGCGATTACAGAATTGATTTGTAAGAGATGCAGAGACTTCCAATAGAAATGACAAAACGATGTCATTTCAGGGCAAGGAGAATTATCTCTGTGAGGCTGAAAAATGTCATTTTAAGGGAAATTTAATCACATTTTTATGGGCAAGGAAGGGGTTAATCCCTTCATCATCACTTACTACTGATCTGCATCCCTGTGTTGCTCATCTAAAGACAAAAACCTGGGCATGTGGGGAAAGAAAGGCAGCTCAGATCTCCACCACAGCCTATAAGCAGCGCCCAGACCTTCCATCGCCTCGTTACTGCTTGTGCTGTGTTTCAGAAATTGGACACTGTAGGTCAAATTTTAATCTGGTTCCGCTTTGTGTTAGCAATCAATTTGCACGGCGCCCAGCCACTCTTGCAGAGAGACATCTGTGCATCCCGACAGTCAATTAGGCCGCTCTGCATTTGCGAACAAGCACGCCTATTAACAAAAAAAGCCTGCTGGTGGATTCGCCTCATCTATTTTATACCTGATACGGATCTGAAGTTATTCGGCATTCCCTTAAAACATGTCTAGATTGAGCAAGAGAGAGATGAGGAGAAGCAGGCAGAGATCCAAGTCACATTTGTCACGTGCTGAAGGCATCGTGGCCCAACATGTACATATAATAGCACTAGAATGGGATTCGGGTGAGTGGATTATACTGCTGGTCCTCTCTTTGGCCACACTGCAAGGTCTCTTCATGCCTCCATCTCTCCTCGTATAAGACAAGATAATAAAACTGCTCTGCTTTCCGCAATTAACTGGAAATCCCTATGTCTTAGCTAAGTATTTACAACTGGGAGACTAGGATCCATAGCAGGATGGCAGATAACAGGATAGCAGAGAGAGGTTAATATTGAACCTTTTTACAAAACTGAGACAATTCATTAAAAAAACAAAACACACGTGAATTTTCTATAAATTCAGTTCAAGATCAAGTGCTCAAGTCTGCTGTGCTGAGACACCGCGGCCAGCGCACAGTCCCTTCTGTTATTCCCGCGGGGGTGCAAGGAAACTCAGCTTTAGCCTCCCAATTCCCACCTAGGACCCTAAGTCATAACGCTGAACCTGACAAGAAGACTAATTTGGAGTGGGGGGAACTGAAACACCGTGTTGAATCGACCCCTATTTCGTTTTCTTTGTATAACATGGTGAAAAATGGGGAAATTGAGTACAGCAGCTCTTCTACAGTATCTACTCTCCAAACTGAAAATATTACTGAAAAAATGCCCAATGGAGACTCTTGCTCCCTTTTCCTGCCTAGGCCCATCCCCTCTACCTGTCTTTGCTCCAAATACAAGTCCGGGTTTGCTCCAGAGAAACAAATCCATGCTCAGGCAGTCAGGCAGTTGGCAAGCAAATAAAAAGGTTCCTTCTACTCTCTTCCCCTTTCTCCAGATCTTTTCTTCTTGTTCTGAGAACATCAGATTATTCTTTATTCTTCTCCTTTTCCCCTTCTRTTCTTCACTGAAGGAAGAAGGAGAGGGAGCACAGGACAGGGGACAACTCTCTAGAAGCCACTTGGACCTACTTAAACTGATGCCCCAGCTCACCAAGGTGTATGTTCAGCCCATGCTGCAGCCAACAGCCCTGCAGGCATCTCATCCAGGGCTCCATAACTAATGGGAATGTCCCAATCGCTCCTAGACGGACAGCAGGGTGATGTGCCCACTCATGAGGACAGTGTCAAGCCAGATCAGGCAGGCCTGGGAATGGCAAACTTATGCTGGTCACTGGATCAATCCCTGCTCTTGGCACTGGCCTCATGACATGTCATTGGCAAGGGCAGTGTGGAGCCCGGTCAATCAATTGGGGTACTGCTGCGGTGCAGATGTGCTGTGGCCTATGCATTTAGAAACAGATGATTTAAAAATTAAAAAAAAAAAAAGAAACTCTTCAAAGACAGCAGCCCTTGTTTTGCCCAGTGTTGCATCTTTCAGAGTGATCAACTTCTAAGCATGGACAGGGAAGGATGGTTCAAAGTCTCCAGATGACCGTGGACTGTCTGGAGCATGGGGCGGGCTGCAGAAATGGTGCTCTCTGTGACAGGGAGAAGTGCCAAGAGACTTTCCAAGCTGCTCTTCAGCCTGATTTAACTTAGAACAGTAAATCAATCTTCAATAGCAATATGCAGCACTAACCTAGCATGCTTCTTTCCCCATACTGCAATGGCTTGGAGAAAGTCAGCTTCACATTGCTGCCTCTTTTGCCAGATGTCAACAGCAGGGCGTAGAGAGGTCATATTATTTGGCCAGGGTCTACAAGATGCTTGGTGGAAAAGCTAGAGATAGAGCTAAGCTTTCCAGCCTCCCAGCCCAGAGCCCCCACAGCAGCAAAAGCCATACTGTAAAAATATTAAATACACTAATATAAAGGTATATGAGAAATAAAAAATTGTATTAATATAATGATAGGCTTTTTTTCACTGGTGCTTAGTCTACGATGGATACTGGGATTTGAAGTGTAGAGAGATTTCAAACAGCTCAAAGCTGCAAGGGTTCGACTGTAATTAATTTAAATTAATTGGAGTCATTATGACTTTTTTCGTTTAAAATTACTGTACCAGACTATAAAGCACCTGAAATTTAATCTGAAATCTTCAGTTCTAAAAAAAAATAAATTAATAAAAAAATAAAAGAAAAGCTTTCCAAGTGAAAATTTGCTGATTTTTTTCCAGCTCTCTCAATGGTCTGACAAAAGATACTACCTCTTTGTACCTCTTGCTTCTGATGTTGAAGACATTCTAATTTGCTTTAGGAAACTGCAGCTTTACACGTAGTGTACTATGAATTACTTTGGTTGTTCACTTAGTCATTTTCAAGACTGCATTAATTTATTGAAAAGTTTTTACACTCAGAGCTTGAATTAAAACAATGCCTTTCAAGCGTCCTGCGATAAAGAACATAATCAGCTTTGTCTGGAAATGATGAGTCAAAAACGAAGAAATTACTTTAAAGGGTGGTAAATACGAACAATAGACCCAAATGAAAGGGACACATTGATTCTATCTCTGCTGTGATCCAAGGCACCATAACTTGTTCTTTCTTTCCACATTATGAAACAGAGCAGTTGAATTTGTGCTGCTTTAACCATCATATATTCTGACCTAAACTAGGCRCAATAACAGCCACTAGTCTGGTGGGTGAAGCACCCCAGATGTTACAGATGGAGTATTCTTGARCAGAACAAATTTAGGGGTCCAGGTCCAGGACCTAATCTTGGCTTATGGTTTGGAAGTGAGAGCACAAAGATCTCTGCTGTAGCACAATGGTGTGCTCTGAAGGATGRCTGAACTAATTAGCTTTGGTACAGATCTGCACTGATTAAACTGTGACACTTTTCAAGCCCTACGCTCATCTGGCTGAGCAGTTCTGYTTTCAGTAGATGAGCCTGAGGTTCTTCAGAGTTATTTTTCTTCCTTCTTCATCCATAAGTACAACCTATGTATATAGAAGACAGAACTTTTCTAGACCAAATGCAGCTTTGGGGTGAATTTGCGGCCCGTGCAGCTGGTGCTCCCTCCCTTTTTACAGATCTTTTGGACTAAGCCCAAGTTTAAAGCATTGGGCACATCATCGTGCCTATCTTTCCCATGAGACATCCTGCAAGCAAAGCCAAAGGAGCTCCACAAGGGAGAATGAGTTGGGGTAATTCAGGAATTCACCTCTCAATTCAGAGATATAAGAAAAAAATCCACTAGCAGTGTGACTTTACACTTCTTTTAACCCAGCAAAGATGAAAACCTCTAGCAGATGAATAATTAAATGAAAAACAGAGTCAGCCCACTGCATAATAGACACCAAATAACCTACAGCATTAGCAAATCTCTGTTTAATAGGAAAAAAAAAAAAGACTGAAAGGTTATTTAAACTTTTAATAACTACCTCATTTAGATATAAAAAGCTCTGTGAAATAACCTTAACAAGGATCCTTGAGATTCTTCAAGGGAAACATTTTGCCCATAGGGGAATGGGCAACTTTGCCCATTGGGCAAAGTTTTTCCCCACTGAGAGCTCTCAGTTGGCAGCTTGAGACTAAGGCACACTGGTTGTTGAAACACACTGTAATTGCCTTTAACATAATTACAGCCACTAGCGTAGGAGGGAAGAGAAAAAGGTCCAAGACATAAGCATGCAAAGATTGAGGAGTGTCCAGCCTGGAAAACATATTCTATAAAAAAGGACATGCAATCTCCAACTAAGCATTGTTGAACTAAACGTTCAACTAAAGCCCCTGTTCAACCAGAAGTGGTTGGAGAAGAGTGGCCACCAGGTATTGCAGCTCAGAGACTGGAAGAAATGAAGTTTTTCAGAGGAACTAATAATTGTTGGCTAATGGGGACCTTCAATTTATGACATATGAAAACTTTTTAGAGAGCAAAGAGTCCTTTTCAGTGCTTTTGGTAATGTCTCCTTATGCCTGAATCAGCACCACTGAACAGTTTGTCCTTTCTTGGGTGGAAAATAGAAGGGAAAGGACCCAAATACTCTGCTCATACCACTATTCTTTGACCCAAATTGCTCATATTCAGAATAGGGTGAAGAAGATTTATCCACCAACCAGAAAGAGAAAGCATGAAAATATCACAGCAGTCCTAAAAAAATTAAACACAGAAGTCCACTGCCACCTGAAGCTTAATTTCTGAAGATGTGACTGAAGAACTCCACAACTGGACAAATCCACAGACCTGTGTATTCATTTATGAAGGGTATCAGCAAGGGAAAGAGAGAGCACAAAAGGGTTAACTGGTGGGGATATGGGAATGGGATAAACAGATGGTGTGGTGAAGAGCCATTTCCTTCCCATTTACATGCTGCCTGCATTAAATCTATCCCTGGGCTTCCATTCCAATGCACTAAGGCTCTGCTGGGGAGGAATTTAGTGATCTGGCTCTACCCTAGCTGCGGGTATCGTTCTGTTGTGTGCTGGCATCTTGCCTATTCCCAGAGAAATTGAGCCTTCGTATTTCTCTACATTATTCTTGGAGATCTTCCCTGATACTTATATTGCAGTGGCTGCCTTTTCTGTAGATGTGGATCTCTGTAAAGCTCATCAGCCTTGTTTTATTTTCCTATCCATGCATTTAGGCCGTATCACAGGATGCTCATCAGGGGCTAAGCCTGCTCTTTTTGCAGCCTTACCTTATCTCTTTGCTCCAGACYCCAACAAATTAGTTTGTAATCCTCAGTATTGTATACTTTGGCAAATCTGCCTTTAAAAGTGATCAGAACTGACCTCCTGATCTAAAATTGGAGCCAGTCCAGCTGATTTGTCCCCTCTCTTYGTCTGGAATTAATAAGAAAACACTGTACTTGCAAACATAACAGGTCTTTGCAATCTATAAAATTGATGATTTGGTACTTCCCTGTTTGTGACAATGCTGCACCCTGTTTAGACAATATTAGCATCCTTTCTACCATTCTCTTAGCAAGCACAATTAACAAAACGCCAGCTGGTGCAGGATAAACGCTGCTGCGATGATGCTGGTGGCTCCAGATGGAGTGAGCATAGATCTCTACCTCTGGCTCCGTTACCTTCTTATCTCAGACACCCCATTAGCTTCCAACAGCTCCTTCCAACCTCTAGGAGCTTGGCTAGAATATCCTCTCTGTATTTTTCCTGGCTTGATTGTCACTATACCTCAAAGGGCAGCAGAAGTTATCTGATGTCCAAAAGAATCAAACGACAGGCACTGCCTCTCCCACAGTAAGCAGGCAGTTTTCCAGCCACCTCCTCCCAGGAATGTCAGAAATGTCCCAAGACAAGATGACTTTACCCAGTGCGGAGGTAGCTTTAGGTGCTAGAGGAGCTCACGGATGTGCAGCTGCGCCAGATGCTCCATCCATGGAACAGGATTCAGAAGGATCCATAGGACAAGGTTAAAGAAGGCTGCTAAGGATGTTCAAGGTCAATCTCTGTCCCAGCAGACTCTCTATCTGCTACTCTATCTTAATTTGGATACAGTTGGACTGTGAGGAAGTTCTTTTTTATGAGACACATTTTTCACGGATCAAAAGGCAAAAAGTGCATTTACTCAAACTTTTGGCAAATGCTTTAAATTAGGCATGTTGTCCATCTGAAATATTCATGTATGGCTGGATTGTGCTTGTAAATTATTATTTATATACTTCTGCTGAACATCTTGAGGTTATTGGCATAAGTCTTTTCATAAAAGGGGACAATTAATAACACATGAAAAACATGCATTTTTTAGTCCATCCATTTACTTTTCCATTGTAGCCTTCTGTGGCAGGAGGGCTAATACAGTTTGAGAAGCAGAAGGCCAGGAGAAGCATGGTGGTCATTCATAATTGAGCTGCTTTTAACCACCATGAACTGACTACTGAGAAATGGACTTGCGTTAGACACATAATGGAGATGGACATTCATTATAATGGCAGAAAGCCAAGAAAGGCAAAATAGGTGGAAACAGGGAGCTAGCTCTAGAAACAAAGTGCTGAGGTTTCAGGATGCTCTTATAGGAGCTCTGCTGCCCAGGTTTGGGATAGGGAGAAAGAAACCTGGACATGTGTGCCCTGAGGGGCAAGTGATGAAAAGCAAAGCTAATCTCAGGGAGAATACTTCATTTCAGCTGACCTGGAGAAATAACTAGGTTAGAAATGGCTGTTTTCTGCCATCATCAGAAGTTCTGCTGGCTTTTGAGCTCCACATCTCCAGGATTTGTAAAGGACAGCAATGGCTTCTGGACTCTCAAAAAAACTCAAAGTCTGCTCTGATGGTCTCCAGGTGGTCTCTGGAAGTGCTCTCCATAATAATAATTAGTTAAAAAAAAGGTGGAGTAATAATAAAAAAAAGAAGAGACCATATTGCATGAGGGTATGCTCTAAAAGAAAGTTCAGAGATAAAGCTCCTCCTAGTCCCAGATATATAGTCACTAATGGAAATATTTAGATAAGAAGCATTAAACAAAATCTTTCTGGCAGCTAAGACGTCATCTATGAAGTACCAATAAAATAATCCAACTTTCAGCTAAAAATCCAAGGGGAGGCTCCAAGGTTCAAATGGTCACTGACAGTTTAATTMATGAAGAGAATCAGAGACTCTTTTAGTGCTTACACTATGCTCTTTTTTTAAAAAAGGTAATTTACATCTGAAAAACATTTTGGTTTTGTTACCTTTAATATGCGAAGTAAAAGGCTTAAGACTAAAGGCTGTGAAGACTAAGTAAAAAGGTGAGGAAAAGACATGACTTAATAACAACTATTCTTCCCTAAAAGCACTAAAGATTTTTGCCTCTCAGCGTGTTGCTCAGAAAGGCAATAAAAGGGGCCTAAGATTATTTTGGGTGCTTCCCAGAATCCCCCTGTTTCTCCTGACAGCTATTCCCACCTCTGGCATATATGTAAATCAGCTACTCAAAAAATTGCTCTTTCAGACTTTTATTTGATGGGCCCTAAACTGAGGCAGCTTGCTAATCACAGCAACAGTCTGACAATTAAAAAAGGCACAGTCAGTCAGCTATTAAGTTGGAAGTGACAGGCTGGGTTTTATTTTTAACTAAAACTCGTGGGATTCGCACTAACTTCTCCACAAAGTTCCTTTTGCCCTTTATGTACAATTTAACGCTTTCCTACATGCAAGGTTTCTTTGCTGCAGAATGCAGTCTAAAAATAGCTTTCCATTGAAGGGAATTCTTGTAGGATTTGTACTACTGCAACAATTATCCCATGCTGATCCAGCAAGGTTGCGTTATTACTGCATCTGTGAAGCGTGTGCTGCAAAACAGCAGATAGATGGATTTATACTTGCATAAGAAGACATTATGCAGGTAGTTTTATTTAACATTGTRTAGGTTTATAGTATGCAGCTGCTGAGGAACTTTTCCATGCAAAGAATTGTTTGGAAAGTAAAACAACATCAGGTCCATATTAAAACAGCTATGAAACTACTACTGATTGCACAAAACTGATCCCATTTTGGACACAACCATAAAGCTATGGGGAATGCTAAAGCCCTGATTGCTCCTCRTCAAGCCCATTACAGTTCAATTAGATGATCCCAGTGAAGTGGCAAGGGCTCCCTTTGCCCAGTCAGGATCCAGGGTGCATTCCCTGGATTCCCTGGCATTCCCAGTCTTGCAGAAGCCAGCTTGGAGCAATGAGAGGGCTGCTCATTTTCACACCTGAAAGTCATGCTGAGTTGCTAAACTGCCTGGAGTTTGGCTCCAAGAATCAATGACAAACAGCTACCACACAACTTGGAATCGATCACCTCAGCTTTGCAACATTCCCCTCTTTTTGTGTGTTTGCTGTGTTGGAAAAGTTGCAGATCTACCTGGTAATTGGGCTCAGCAGTCCATCCAAGAAAAACAAAAACTATTGCTCTGATACTAATACTTTTAATATTCTCAGCATCCTCTTGACACTATGGACATGGCAGGAAGGAGCTTTAGGGAGTACTATTTTCACAGACCAAACTTTTTTTTTTTTTAGGTAAAATTCAAGTCATATGCAAGAAACACTGCCCTGATTCAACACTAACAGTCTGTAGTAATTATGACAAAAATAATATTAAAAAAATGTGAAAATAATATTAACAAAAAGCATTAATCCACAAAGAGCATATCAGCAAATCACCCTAAGTGTGGATTTCCTCTCTAATGCAGCTTTTGGTTTTGTTTTGTTTTTCTGCAAATGCTGCCAATCTTTGACATTTCTTGATAAATGCCTTGTCCACATGTATCTGTACCTTTACAGTTGCTAACTGGAGTCTCTGCATGCAGCCAGCCGCTTACCTCATTTTTTTTTCTGCATGCACATTTTTATTGTAGCCATATCATCCTGTTCAAAGATCCCTGAATGACAAACACTCTAAACTGCCGCACATTTCTCAGCAAAAAACAAAAGTAAAATAACAGCCTGACAAATGCAATCAAATGCTCTTTTAGGTTTAGATTTAGACAGCAGTTTTGTGTCCATGATCTATTATTGTAATGCCAAAGGACTACAAGGATGGGGCTCAGTGCTACTCTTAACAGAGCTGGTGTTCTGCCTCTCACTCCTAAAAAAGCAAGATCAGGACCCCATGGGAAGGCATTTAACTGTGGGACTATATTCAAAATGGAAGGGGAGTCTGCTGGTGCCCTGCAGGATTAATGTGGCTCTGAAACTATTAAAGATAACAGTGCATTGCTTCATCTCTGCATCTTTTTGCAACCTAAAGGCAAAATACAGATCCAGACTGTGACTGCACTACGTGAGGCCTTGCCAAGACCACAGAGACTGCACAGTGCCCTGTTTTTCACATATTTAATTATACCTGAAATATTTATTTATATCTTATATATTTATATCACTTATACCTTCAGTGAGGTGCTTGAGGTGGTGAGGAGAAGGGAGCTTCATCACCATTGCTCCAGCAGCCCACGAACATGGTCAGAGCCAAGGGAATATCCTGTGCTCCTGGGTGTAGATAGAAGCCCCTGTGCTCCTGCTGTGCCTCTGGGAAGAGATCCATAGGAACAGCAGCTCCCACCCGGCCGATCCCCTGAGGACCCAAATGTAGCACAGAAGAGACCACTGGAAAGAGCTGACAACGGGGAGCTGTAAAAATGTGGAGGATGAGAGGGGGGGGGAGGGAGTTGCAACAGAAAAGAGGGAGGTTCACAGCTACCAAGGAACGTGAGGACGAAAACCTACAGCCTCTGCTCAGAGCCAGATGTCCCAAGTTGTCACAGAGCGCTGACGACAACCCTGCCATAGCTTCCCCTTGGAGTTTTTATGCCGCTCTTGCACCTGGCAAAGTCATGCAGCATCCTCCAAGGACTTCTCCCTCACTCTGGCTGCCTCCCGCTCAAATCCCTGTGGCCCAGAAGAGGAGCAAAGACACAGAGAGCTGCTCGAGGGAGCAGGAGACTAGAGGAAAGAGCAGCAGAAAAACTCTGCCCTCAGAGCTGTAATTCTTGGGCCTCACATGGACCTCAGCGGATGGATGATGCTGGACTCTCCAGAGTCACGAAGCTATGAATACACTAGGAATTACTCCGGTCTCCATACTGGTAATTTCCTCACATGATTTTGGCTCAGACCTGTTAGCATTTTCTCCACAGATTGCTGGGCACATCTTAGGCACTTTGGGTTAGGCCACTTTGTGTCAAGTATTAAGTTAAATAGTATGGAAGTAGGCTCCCCTGTCTCATGCAYATTTAATATACAAGACGAGGTATCACCATAGATATTGCCAGATACAAGTGAAAAGGTGACCATTAATGAAATGGCCCTTAAGGAAAACAGCACAATAGAATATTAAGAGATTTTACTGCCATTTAGATCCCTGGGGTTACACTTGATGATCTTGCCTATCAAAGACTGCTCTTTCAAGACTGCTCCTTCAAGTCAAGAGCAACATGGCACAGAGGACCCCAGAGCAGGAATATGAAGCTAGGTGGGAATATAACGAGGCTAGACAATAAAAAACATTTTGTCTTAAGTGAAAGGGTCCTAGATAAGAATGGAAACTGCTATTTTGTTCACATCTGTTAAGATGTCAACAAAATGAAACTATATCATTTTTTGAGGGTATAACTCATCAATTTTTGAGGGTATCTGCTCTCTAAATTCACTAAACCATAGCTACAGCTGAACTGCAGCTACAGGACTTCATTTTCTGGGACAACATGATCACATGAAAGGAAGAAGGAAAAAAAGGAAAAAAATCCCACATAACTAAATATCAGAGAAAGGAGAGAGAAAAGGGCAGCAGCATCCTGAGATGAAGTAAAACTATCTTCCCTTGCTCACACGGAGATGATGACAAAACGAATTTGATGAAATTCAAGGCAAGGTGAGTCTGTGAGGTCTTCTATGTCACCAGGACAGGGAGAAAGAGGAGGTAAATTCCACCTTTATGCCTGAAGTGCTCTGACCTTATAGGAAAAAAATATATATATATATATTTTTATATATATATATAAATATATATATATATATATATATGAGCCATAATAGAAAGTGATCTGCTAGATCTGCCCTTCCATAGGGGTTTGATCCTCTCACAGGCACCTGGGCCACTGCCTTTAAGCAGCAGATGAAGAAGTTACACATGCGGAGAAGAAGTATGGAGAGCGAGATAGATGAGAAGGGAGTACCAGCCTGGATCTCCCTGATTTCTTGTCATTAATATCCCTTCTGCCCACATACACTTTGCTCTCATCACTGTCCCAGATGGAGGAGGCTCCCAGTGAGAGTCACCACTGAGAAAAATGGTCCCTGAACATGAACCACGGGGAAGAGGAGATGCCCAACAAGTCCTGCTSCACAGTGATGCCTTGCAGAGCTCTCCAAGGACCATGCTCTGATCCTGTCCTATGGAGACAAGTCACTCCCCAAATTTGAACAGGACAGAGTGTGACAGCTTGCAAAAATGGAAACAGCTCTGGCTTAAGATGCCATAAGAGTGCTTGGCTTTCGGAGCTCAAAACCTGCAGACGTCGGCAGGATCACCTGAGCATATGCGAGCAACGAGGGGAACCAAGGGTGATCAGGCGTAACAGCTAATGCAAAGAGCTGTGCTTGCTGCCCAGCGTTAATATCCCCATGTAGATAATGCTAATTAGCTAACGTAGCTGCTAATGTAGCCGGCTTACTGGAGTCTGAAACATGAGAAGAGAGGGGATCCTAAACAAACATGGGTACAGTCTTCACCTTTAACAGACACTAACACAAAATTCAAATTCAAATAATTTTCTAACAATTCGATGACATATTAATGATGTGTGATTCCTTCATCCTTATAATTCACAAAATCTCATGCATTAAAAAAAAAGGGGGRAAAACAGTTTGAAAAGAAATTATTCTGATCTGAAACAGGAAGGAAAACAGGAAAACAGGACTTCTTTGTTGAGACAGTCTGATGGCCTCGCCTGCTGAAAAGCCTCAGAGCTTCACACCATGTTGGAGGAGTTATGTCACTATAGTCACTCAGAGAGCTGTCCTTGGGCTCCAGAGCTTCCCACAGATCAGAACCAAGCTTTTCTGTTTGGCATTTCACTGTTTTAAAGGTACATGCTTCCCTTTACGCATCCTCGACTTATTCTCTATCACACTTTCCAGGGGTAAATGTCCCAGAGATCCTATATGGACAATTGTCCTCTTCACCAGATGCTCCTGATGCATTTCTTTAACATCGCTCCTTCCAAGCATGATAGAAAATAGTAGTAGCTCACCACACACCTTAAAATCTATAGGAGAAATCTTTGTTTTACTGAGATATAGGTAATTTTAGCATTGATTTCACAYAGGTCAGAATTTTACCTTTACTTTTCTGGCACAGGCACCCACTCTGACATTATAGCAGCTATACAGAGATGTTGTAACAGCTGGTGTAAATGGAAGCAACCACAAGAACAGGGGAAAAAAGCGTTACAAATATTTCAGCTGATCACTTGTTCTCTGTAAAATAACTCAGTGCAGGCCTTCATTTATGAATTTTTATCATCAATAAAAGATACATTCACTCATATATATATCTGAGTCTCCTAGAAATCTGTCTCAGCTCCCTTCTTTGAGCCAAGCTCCATGGCTCAGGCTTGCAGGGAGAGGCCTCCACACTAGCTGTGCAAAATCCTGAAAGGCACTTAATGAATTAGACATTATTAATATTCCCTTCCAACATCAGAAATCAGTAATTAACTCTTTGAAGACTCATCCTAAGCACCGCTTTATAACTTCCCGCCCTCAGAAGCAGCTATGTAATCTCATTGTGATTTCAATGAATATCTTTCCAGATTAATTATTTTCCCTATTTGGGGGAAAAAAGAAGTTCAAAGTCCTGCTTCTGCCTTGGAGTGTGCATTAGCGATGTTCGATGTGCCACAAAGATTGTCATGCACAAAGCAAGATATGTTGCAATGCTTTGCAATTACAGATTAAAAGTCACTTTGCCACCCTGAGAAGGAGAGATGACCGCAGGTGAAAAGCGAGTGGGCACTGTCCTCTTATGGGCTCATAAATGCAGTGCGATGCCTAAACAGCCTAGCACACAGGAAAAGAAACCCAAAATCCAGAGCTGCTAATAGTATGCTGAGCAGACACCTTAACTAGGTCATTCGACATGCCAGGCCTCCTAAATGTTGTCTGGGAGTCAGAAAACACTATTTTCCCACTTTGGTCTGCCTGCCTCTTTCCTGTCATGTGGAACTAACCTTTTGAGCTTAGCACTATTATTAATTTATTAGCTTTTTGAACATCTAAATTGTTACACAGTCCACGCTCTGCAGCTTAGTGCTTGCTGAGGGAGAAAGCTTTGGCAGTACAAATATTTGTGTGAGTGCATATACCCACACACAAGCAGCAGACCTGATGGGAAAAACACAATTCTATCTATATATTTCTGGGAGTGAGAACAAGCAGGCGTTTTCCTGAGCGCAGACCTCCAAGGAGTGTATTGTTGCTATAATTAAATGTCAAACCTTGCAAAAGATGACTAAATAGAAAAAAAAAAGTGCTAAGTATATTTCCATTGAAATCAATTAAAGGAGACAAYGATTTTCTCTCAATTTAGGTTACATGGCTCTAGCACAAGCTGCTGCCGCACAGTGCTGCTCTGCAGCATCAGCCCAGCTCTTGTTATCTGAACAGCTGCCCTCTGTTCACCTACCAAGCTCTGTGTGCTGGGTTCCTAACACTGTATTTCCTAAGAGATGAACACTTCCATGTCCAACAGGGCATGTTTTTGGCACATATATTTTTGGCAGATACGAGGTTTGGTCCAAAGCTCTGGATACTCTTCTGCAATGGCACTTGGGTTGTGGTTCTGGTGTTGGAGGCAAGGTTATCTATTTTGTGTCTAGAAACAACACATAAAATTTTTGCCAAGCAGGCTCTGGTAGAGTACAAGTTACTGAAATACTAGGAATAAGCCTTCTTTTCCCAAAATGACCCCAGAGTAGACCCCAGGAGATATCACAGGTGCAGATCAACTGCTGTATCTGTATTTAAAAACTAGTGATCAAGGACTCACTCAAAAGTCAACAGAAAGAGGACAATTTTTCCTTCCTACACTGGGCACAGAAGAGTGGGCAGATGTTTGCCCTTTGGAAGTACCATTTTTCAGGGACTATCAAGGTGACTGGTGGTTAACTTGGACATGATCACTCAAATCTGAGGGGAAATAAACCTTTCTCTGACAGTCTACCTGCTCTCATGCTCCCATGCAATGCTAGCACATGCACCCAACAGCTCTGTCAGCCTTCTGCAAAATCCAGCCTCTCTTTAGATGTGCTGTTAAGGTCATATTGTAGCCATGGCAGGAAAACAGAAGGATCTAACAGAGCACGGGGTGTCTTGAGCTCCTCGAGCATCTCCACCAAACCGCCCTGCGCCGCAGCCCCATGGGGAAGCAACATGCCTGAAACCAGGTGTAATGAAGAAAAGAGAACCAAAGGAAAACAGCCAGAAGGCTATTCCCCCAACGCACCCCACAGCTGCTAAACTGAAAGCCAACACACTGTCCTGCTGCAGACAGCCATGTGTGCTTTCCCTGCACATCACCTTGTCATGGTTAACTGGGWAAAGGAGTCCCAGGAAGCCACTGTCTCAAGAAGCAAAGAATATATTGCGACACAGTGCACATTGTTTGATGTTGTCCCCTGAAAATACCCTCAAGAAGCCCCGGGAGGTCCCAAGCAGGGACCTGCAGCTCGTGGCACAACTGCAGGTAGGCAAGAACGGCAGGCGATGCTGAAGCCTCCAAGGCTTGCAGGACATCGTAGCAACAACAACGGGAAAAGCTGGAAACGCCAAGCCATCCTCCAAGCCTTTCCTAAGGTCTGAAGCAGAGCTAACAAGCTGCAAGTCACAGGTAAGCTGACAAGCTGGAACTGAACCCGRTTATAGCTCAGCTCTTTCAGGCTTCAATCCTATGGAAGCTGCTTTTGGTCCAGGGTGCTTCGTGCCACGTTTGGTGTATTAATGAGCACAAGGAAAAAACTAAAAGTTAAATCTCCTTTGAAAGAAGTCRTGGGAATCTAGGCTCACAGAAATAAAATTCTCAGTTGTGTTAAACTCCTGTCTCCACAGAGCCTGAAACTGTCTTGTAGAATATTGAAGGAGCTTCAGTACATTATCAAGTGAGATTCCTTAGCTACAGAAAGAGGAGAAAAAAAAGGTTTCTAAGCTAAAGGATCTCAGTTAATGCTCAATAATCTATAAATCATTGTTCTGAGATTTCTCTATGCAAATGAGATTTATATAACTCTCATCAATCTTAAAAAAATTATAAAGATTAAAATTTGCAGCCGCAATGCGCATTAAAGAATCCCTTAACCTGTTTTCAAGATATGTCTTTATAGCTAATTAATTTTCAGATGAAGTGTTCTTTGAAAGGACTAATGGTGAGTGAGCATTGCTGATTGATTATAAAATGGGTAGTAGGGCTTAAAAAGCGAGCTGTGAATGTAAAAATCACCACCAAGCTTTATCAACTTTGCCATATTAAAATTCTAAGCTATGCAAGTAAGAGGAGCAAGTATTAAAACAATACTTTTGCGTAGTGCCATTTATTTCTTTAACATCAGTA
The DNA here is from genome assembly GCF_003342845.1 of Nothoprocta perdicaria. Classification (NCBI taxonomy): domain Eukaryota; kingdom Metazoa; phylum Chordata; class Aves; order Tinamiformes; family Tinamidae; genus Nothoprocta; species Nothoprocta perdicaria. Next base: position 1,883,967 of record NW_020454294.1, read on the forward strand.
AATTTCTCTCAGCTGGTCTATGTCAGGCATATTCACCAGATTAACTGCCAACTTATATTTTAGCAGATGAGAGATTAAACCTTACCTCACAGGAATTCAAAATTTGGATTCTATCAGACTATATTTAACTAACTTTACTAAATTTATAAGCTAAATTAACTAAATTTGACTTTATCATTATGCAATGAAAAAAAAAACAGTAAGTGTAAAGGAAAAGGAAGTGTAAAGTAAAATGAAAGGAAAGACATAATTCCTATGTCATCCTGCTCAAGCTGCTGCTCCGAGCTGCAAATCTGTGGGTAACTTTTATGGAGCCATCATTAACATCTAGAGCATTTATTGAAGGGCCAGTTAAAAACATGAAAACATAAACATAAACATGAAACATAAAGAGTAAACTGGGTGTCATTAAGCACTGCCAACAGTCTGCAAACATTTCCAATTTTTGTTACCTAAGAAAGATGAGAACAAGAGCAGCTGCCTTACCCGCTTCCTCAGATTGCAGGTGAGCGTGAGATTCCTCGAGAAGGAGTTGGCRAAAGCAGTGTAAAAGTCCAACACTTTCAGCAAGGCTTCTCGTTTAATAATATGTAAATCGCAGTATGTCAGAGCCCGAACATTGGCACATGCGTGGGCTAGACTAGTTTCTTTCCAGAAGATATCACCAAACACATCGCCTTTACCTGAAAAACAGGAGGAAAACTTTGGGAAGGKTTTCTGCTTATACAGTGGTCTTCAGCAAGCAGTTCTTCCCCAAATGTCTTCTGCTTCCAGTTATTCTAACACCTTCAAACTAATACAGATACATTTTTAGAAGTACCTGAGGTACCCGAGTAGACTTAGCAGTAGCCCCAGGCATTTCAGATATTTATAGGTTGCTCTGTGAAGTGTCCCAGACCATAAAAGCCAGACTGAAAGGTCTCATGGTAGCCAAAGATGCAGATTTTTTTTAACAGATTTTTTAACAGATTTTTTTTTTAACAGATTTTTTTCAAAAGCATCTGAACATAACAGGCACTAATGTGGATTTTCTGTTCAGGTGACTGGATATTTCTATGAGTCTGTCCCTAACTGACTCCGGAGCCTCAATCTCACTGGAAGTCCATGGCATTTAGGTTCCTGCATCACTGCAGCTTTGCAGCATTGACTGGGTAAGAGCTGGTTTCCAGGGCCTGAGGACCAGATTTGAAATGTTTAAATATTTACATCTCGGTGACAGCAGCAACTTTCTTCTGAAAACTCACCACATATCTTTCCAGCCCTTTAAACCTCTAAATCAATAGAAATACAAAAGTCTAGATCTAAATTCAATTTCATGAATTTAAGTAGTGTTTAACACTATATTTAAATATTTGCTCAATAAGGGTTTGACCCCTTAAGCAACTGTACATGTAAAAATACTTCGCCCCTACACCAAGGTTATGTCCACCTTGGTAGGCAGAGCAGTGAAACGGGATGCTGAGGATGTGACATTCACTCTGCACATGTGGAGGACTCAGGACTCGCTCTGGTCTGGTCCCATGGAGAGGACAGCCCAAGCAGCAGGAGTGCACTAGGTGCTTCTCTGCGCCCTCCAGTTTCATGAGGATGATGACGAAGGACATCAACTTCAACTGACCCAATAAAAACTCCAGTGTAGATGCAGATAGCAGATACATTTTCAGGTTTGACAATATGCAGAGAGCTCATTTAAGGGTCCAAAAAACCTGCCCCTTCTTGCCAAGCTGCTTGTGGGCTACCACCACCACAAGCTGTCACCTCCGATCCTGAAGCAGATGCCACAGCACACAGGGAATTTACAAAATGAGGTTCTTCCAGATTCTAGTAATATCCAAGCTCTTTATTTTGGTAATTACTAAAAGGAAACTAAAATGAATCAGTCAGTGGTGGTATCTCTATTGATTCTTGGTACCTCAAACAGTCCTCTGGTGAAGGTTAGAGGTTTCATAGTCTTGGGACAGAAAAGGTAGCATGTTTTAACACTTCCTTCTTTAAGACCTGGCAGCATTTCTCTCAACTCTATTTTCGGAACATAAACCAGAGCAATAATTTATCCAATCCTATCCCTCTTTGTGGTCAGAGACTCTATTTCTGCTTAAAGGATTGTATTCAGTAAAACCACAACTAGCTTTTCTCACATAGAGTGAAAATTTGCAAGTACTTAAATTCCCTTGTTTTTAATTTTCCAAGAAATAACACAAAATCTATACTGTAGAATTATCCCTTGGAAAGGCTGTAACTGCATTCTCATTGAATTGCTTTTAAACAAGGCTATATTTTTTGAAGTAATTAAGATTAACTGCAAACATATAATACACCTGATATAATTTACAAAGCAAGTTGCCTTAAAATACTCTCCTTATCACAGAGCATTTCCTAGTAACATATCATTTATCTAATGCACTGCTTGAAATTACCCTTTACAGTTAAATGTCCTTGCCTATAACCACAATTGTGAACCTGGGTTACAGATGTGCTCCGCACAGTTACATAATTTACAGAAAATAGACCATTTCTGAAATGCACAAAATTGCTTAATAGATTTGCTCTCTGAGGTGGATGCTGGACAGCTCAGAGTTCTGCTTTCAGCAGCTGCAGACTGCAGTTAAAAAGACAGAATTCAGTAATAGGGGTTGTTACAAATTTCCACYGAAATGTGAGGAAAATATCTGTTTCCTTGGCAAATTCAGGGTTACATATAGCTAATTTAATCCCATGGTGGAAAACAGAAGATGCTCGCCAGGAAGCCCTGTTCCTTGTGTTGCAGAGGATAGCAAAATTAAAATAAATAAAATCACACTTCAAAATTGAGAAGATCTTCTTCTTGTTTTTGGTTCAGGGAGATAGTAAATTATACCAGGTTCCCCAAAAAGGGGCTGAGATATGCCAAACTCCAAATGTACCCGTTTTCTCATAAGACATCAGCCATTGATTTGAATGGTAAAGTGGCTATTTGAAGAGAAAATTTAAAAGATAAAGCAGATATCTGTCCACTGTCAATGGTCACTATTTCACAGAAGAGGGACATTAGTGCCAGAGTATTAAGGTTTATCTTCAGAAAATATAAAATCTTGGAGGTATTTAAGGCTTTTTGAATGTTTTCTCTACACACAAACACTTGTGAGTCTCATTTATCTGTTACAAATGCACCAAGAGACGGACTGAATGGAAACAAAACTGAGCAAATTCTCTAAAACAATGTGTGTTTTCTCATAAATCCAGAGATTAATGTACTGTACTTTGGCCCTATTAACTGCAGTTCATGGTGTACAGACTGGTAATTATTCATTGAAGTTTTATTTCACACAGCATAATTAACTGAATAATAATAATAATAAAAACATCTTTTATAGAATTTCAGCAGACAATTTTACTGCCAGATCTCAAATACTGGCTACTCAAAGCAGCAGTCCCGATGCAAAAGACTAGAATGGGGACCTTTTTGCATACATTTTGCACTGGATATTAAGAATTATAAGGAGCATATTAATTATGCTAATAGCAAATATTAGCATATTAACATATGCTACTCATTATCTTCTAAATACTGTGGTTAGTTACCCTTGCAAACATGAAAAGCCGGACCTGGAGGAGGAGGAGCCAAGGCAGGACTAAGTAAAGAGTAAAACTGGATTACAGTGAAGTGTGTGAATGTAGAATCTGAAAACCATATCATACAGGGAAAATACTCATTGCATTAGCTCTGGTACCAAAAGCAATGAAGTGATGGCAGCATGCACAGATGTGGAGGTCAGCAATCAAATGGCCAAGTCCCTGCAACCGTAACCACGTTGCTACTGTGGGCTGCATGTGTCTATGCAGTCAAAACTCTAGCTGCAGGAAAGAGGTATCCCAAAGTAAGGCAGGAACCCAATGAGCAAGGAAGGAACCTCCTCCTTTCCTCCCCATGCCCTTGTGATGGTTGAGCGATAAGTAAGCTTCTTGCCTAGAGGTGRGACATGATGGGATGAACTCATGGAAGAAAATCCATCTGCCATTACTACACACAAACTCTCCCTCTGCATGAGGAAGATCCTGAGATAGAGTCTAACAGACAATAGGAGAATATATCTGGGAATTAGCACTGCATGGTTTCTTTATCTTTCTACTTTCTCCTATGCAAACATAATWGGCTATTTTTGAAGACATGCAACAGAGCTGGCTGGATTTGTGGATCTCGCTTTTATAGCTGTTTGTGTCCAAAGACAGGATTTGGAGGTAAGCAACCCATACAAAGAGGGCTAGTAGACTGTAAGAGAAGCTTAGCAGACTGTCAGAGAGCCTTAGTAGACAGGCTAGTAGACTGTAAGAGAGTGAAGAATGATGGGGAAAAAAACAGCATTTAGCAGCTGAAAGATTTTCCAAGTGGCTGGTAAAGAACTCAATAATAAGACCTGTCAAAGCCCCTAGTTCATGCTGGCAAAGCTACTTCACTTTATTTAATATAGTGCAACATTCCCCACCAGGATCTAAAAAAATTACAACAAAACTAATTCACCTTCCTTTAAACAAACAGGTCCAAAAGACTCAAAGAAGAGCAAAAGGTCCATATAGATATTCCTCTATTAGTAAAAGATTTATCATCCTCATCTCTCACACTTTCACTCTTCTTTTCCCAATACGTCCTATTTTCCTAGAAGTTCCAGCTCCTGGAGACTGGAAATGTGTTTTGATTTTAAAAAGAAATAATATTATATCCTGGCTGAAGAAATAAACTTGAAAGTATGATCATTCCCACCATCCTCAAAACTCATAAGGCAAATCAGATTGCCTCAAACTGTTAGTCTGATTTAAAAGAAATATATCACATGTTTTTTAATAACTTTCCTTTCCTGGGCTGCCAAGACTTTCTTGGCTTCCGCAGTGAAGTGTGCAGGTCTAATACAAAAACATCTCAGTTCACAGGAAGGCATCTTTCTGACTTTAGAGGCTGCAGATCACATCTGTAATACACCAGCTGTCACTAAATTAAGATTGATACTCGTTATTATATTTAAATATTGCGTAGATGGAGATGAAAATATTCTAAATTTACAAAATAATGAAAAAAATAGAGCATTTTCTTCTGTCAGTAAGAGMTAAGGACACCTTTGAAGAGGCATCAGTAGGATGAAAATCAGTAGTTATGTGGTACTACATAKGCTAAACTTGACCTGGAAGATAGGATGGCTCATTATTATAAGGAATTACATTTAATAAAAACTGCAAGCCACAGCCATCAGTTCTGACATCAGAATCTCAACCAAGTATTGTGCAAAATACTTTATAAACACTTAAAAGACAAGTTATATCACTCTACTTTTTGTAGTCCTGCCAGATGAAGAAGATGCTGCTCCATAACCTATTGCCAGGTGCATGCTGCTCACCTGGGGAAACTCTCACAATTAGTTTGTCTTGTTCTATCTTACATGAAAAATYAAAAAAGTTTACTATAAAAAATCAGCAGTTGTTTTTACATAGGGGCAAACTGTGCTGCTTTCATTCCACTTGAAAATTAGCCCAAGCTGCAGCTAAACCAATTAAAATAACAGTATCAGTGTCTAATACTGTGAGATGGAATCAGACTAGCAGCYTTTAATGCCATACAGTGCATCACGCTCAGTCTTGTCTTATGCAAAGCACATGGCCAGCAGTGTAACATGGAGCAAATTCAAAGTGTTGACGTATGGATTTCTAATACTGCATTACAAATACCCACTGATGAGAGCTATGGAGCTCATGAGTTTCCTGCTCATTTAATCAAGAGTTACTATTTCCTTAGCCCCTAAAAGAACTCTTCCCTGGGTGATTTGGTAGGAGAGTTAATCTTTTGACTTCCAAACACATGCAAATTTAAGAGTGGAAAAAGGTTCATCCCTACTTACAACTGTGTTACGAGAATCAATATCCCACTTGTGTTCTTGCCTTCCTGAATGCCCCCAATAAAGGGAAATACTCCCTTCCCAGAACAAACAATTAGAAATAATTCATGGAGCAGCACTTTAAAAAGTGAAACTCTAGCTTCAATAAAAATAATAAATCCAATAAACAACATGGTTGCACTGGGACCATATGCAGAACATGCTTAGAATTAACGTACATCACATAATGGAAAGGAATTAGCTTAACTGAATGCATATGGGACTAGGACTCTAAGCATGGTTAAAACATGAGCTACGAGATCTATATGCATCCTGGCTTGGCTATCAAAATTCAATTCATGGAGCAGCAGCCCCCACGGGGAATTCACTGCTCAATATATTTTTATTGCTAAGCTGTTTGAGCAATATTTTTGATCAATTCCTACAATCAACATTTGAACACTGTAGGTCATTAGTTTTCTCCTGGCAAAAAAAAAATCTGACTTCTTTAAGCCTTTTTAATGAATCTTCATGGTTTAAGGTACTGCACAACTTACGCAGTCGGCGGTGCTACCACAAGAAGCTGGAAAGCAGCTTCTAGAAGTCGGTGGTTGGCACTGCCACCTACACGAAATGCTTTGCCAGGAGCAAATTCAGGTTAATTGCAGCAGGCTGGATTGCTCTGTCTGCCTTCATTAGCCTGAGGGGCTTCAGGTCCTCTGTCCTTTGTGAGACTTCCTCACTGATAACACCTCCCCTATATTGTTTACTCTTAATTGAGCCGGTGGAAAAATACGGATGTGGCTTCTCAGGGTCACCTCGCTCATGCGGACAGTTTCGGGAATTAAGAGTCGAGACTCTTTGCCCTTCTCTGTTATTTTGGCAACTGCAGATGAGCCATGGTAAAATGTGTGGATCTTGTTTTCTCCAGTAAAGTTGCTCCTTTTCTCCTGGACCAGCAGGAGACCTAAGCAAGCCCAACAGGATGAAACGGGCGGCTCTCTGAGCCATCTGCCACTCTCTCTACACCTTCTTGCAGTCCCTATATCACATAATAAATGTTCTCTAAGTCTGTCTGTCTGTCTCTAAGTTCTCTAAGAACTATCAGCAGTCACAGCAAAATCAAAGGCTCTTTTGGTAATTAAAGCCTATACATTTTAGATATGGTTAAAGGCCCCTCTAGTCAAAGACAGAATATTATAGATACTAAATTCACAGTATCTAAGATACTAAATTCACAGTATCTAACAGGTAAACCAACAAACTCTCACTGTTTTCAACACAAAATATTCATTAATAAATGCAATAGTTTTGCATGTAATCCATTTAGTGATGGTTTCCAGTTCAGTAAATTGCACATTTACTGTTTGTCTTCATTTTAACACCCTGAAAAGCTTTTATTTGATTAAATGCCGCTACCTGTTCTTAAAGCCTTTCTTTTTTAAGTAGCTGTAAGCCAGCACAACAGATCCTGTTGTCACTAAGATTAATAATAAAAATCAAATGGCCCAGTGATCTGCAGTACAAGGAATATTTTACAGTGGAAATTGTAGATTTAGGAGCTTTCAGCATAATGACTTTACATCTCAATATGCTAAGATATTCGTTCTTACATTAAATCTCTTTTTTTAAAAGACTTACTACATTTTAGACTGTAGAAAACTGTATCAGGTATTTCAAAAGAGTGTGAATATGTGAACATTCCTCACTTCACACTCCCCAGCTGGGTAGAGTTGGATATATTTACCCTTAGGAAGCTGTTCCCATGCAGGCTCATCCACACACCTACACACACACCCTATCACACACCAGTGCATTGTACATGTGCACAGACTTAGATGGCAACAGGTCAGGAACTTGCTTTGGCTACAAGCTTGTCCTAATTTCTCCTTTCCTCCCTCTTGCTGYCAGCTGAGGAGGACCTGAAGCACTAATTCATGACCTGCACTGATTCCCAAGACCTTCCTTATTTTTCCACGTATCAACACAATGCACAAATGTAATTATGTACGCTCATCTCCACAAGCAATGGTCCCCATGAGATACATGAGGAACCCAAGGGGCCCTACAGAGCCACCCCGCTGAGCTGCCCTTAAAGAAAAGCAGCAGTATGGAGATTCTGTAAGGATGTAAGTGACCTTCACAGCCCTAATGTAAGAGAAGTATAACAGCTAATATTCACCAGGAGACCAGTTCTGCAGTCCAGGAATCTATTTTAAACAGCTGAGATAGATTTTGGATAATTTTCAAAGACAGCCACCAGCTCATCACATTGCTCTAGTCTCTAAAGATGATTCCTGACTCAAAGCAACTGCTGATCAGTCAGTCCCAACTGCAGACTGGTTAATGAGAAGCTTGTGTGATGTTCTTTACCATTCACTGCTGGCATGACCTGCTGACTGACCTGGAGCTTCCCCCACTATTGGGATTTCTTCCTCCTTTCTCTGGGTCTAGCTGGAATAGATAGTACATKCTTATCTTGGCATAGTCAAATCCCACTGCTTATATTTTCTAAAACTAGTTTGCTCCAAGTGACAATTTTGCCATCTCTAAGAGTTATTATGGACTAGAGTATAGAAAATGAAAAGCTCAGAGTGAAGGTTAATGTGGAATTTTTCCRGAGAGATTGATACACAACAATGTGTATTTTCTCAATAAGCTATTTAAAGAATTCCAAGCACATTCTCTTCTGCTAGGAGACTCTATAACTGAGACCAGTAAGCCATACTGGGCAGGAAGAGCCTTTTCAGTGGAGGGAAAAATGAAGTTTTTGTTGCTAAAGCAATAACTCTAAAGACATAAAATCTCCATCTTGTGACAATCACTAGTCACCTTCAGTCAAAGTTGACATTGGGTGAGGATAGTTATTATGTGAAGCCACATAGAAGGAAAATATATCCCAATGACACTGGTCTGATCACTTGTGCTTAGGTAAAGCTCACTGAATGCAGAATGTGCTGATATTGCTCTGTTCGCTGAGTTCCTAGCTACTTATTCTAGCAGCAAATTTGTCTCAAGGTGAAGCTATAATTAGAGTGATTAAAGTTTTTCAATGCCTATTTTCTTTTCACAGAGAAAGTGCATTTTTCTTTTCCTCATGTATATGCGCTGAGTTACTAAAGCTGTGCGTAATAATTTGATTAATGAAAAAGGGTGGGACAGGAGGAAATTTCTAAAAGTAATATGTGAAATCACAGTAAATTAAGAGCCAACATTGAAATCCAGGGAATGTATTTCTCTCTTCAGTGCCATGGCTCACCTTCCAGAATAAYTCAATTTACATTTTGTTCCTTTAAAGTTGCTGTTAACTTTTGKGATAAATTGAAAGTTCCTTCATGAGTGTGTTTTCACCTCCCTTATTGTAGTGCTTGTTCTAGCAATTTGCTCCCACTATTTTATATTCAAAAGAAAAAATCTCTTGCTAACACTCCTACTCTCTATGAAAATACACATTTTATTTGTCTCCTCCCAATCTAACTTCTACATTCAGGCTTACGATATGGCCCATATGATGCTTCAACTGAAGCAGAATGAGATAAGACACTTAACTACTGGACAACACCACACGGCCACCTTCACAGATATAGACMATCTTACTAGAAGATCAGTAGGCTGGCCTTGATATATCTATTTCAATGGAAGACCTAGCRCCTGGTACATCGTTTCTTCAGCCATAGGGCAGTTATAATGTATTCTTACACTAAAACTAGGGAGGCCAAAGAAAGAGACAGCACACAGGGGGAGAAAAAACATGGGAACAGACAAAATTGGATTAATGCACATATTACACACAAGTGAAACCAGGAGGACATCACTGCTCACACTGTATTCAATGGTTTTGCAATGCAAAATACAGGACAAGCACGTGCTGTTGAGATGAACCATTAGATAGTCCCAGGTAACTTTCATATCATGCACAATGTTTAGATGAACCAAAGCATCCCACACATTCCTCACAGAGTTAAGAAACATCTCAGTAGAGAAAACAGTACCTAAAATAGCCACCACCTCGTCGTCCTGGATGACCTCCAGAGATCCTGAGACCACAAAGCAAAGAGCATCAACGCTCTCCCCAGCGTGATAGATGAGGTCTCCTGGGGCGCAATGGATCGTCTGAAACTCCACAGCCAGGGCTCGCAGGCAGCCGTCACTAGCCAGCCGAAAGGCAGGGTGCTCATTAAAAACTTTCCGGTTTAGGTGCACGCAAATATCTGCTCTCATATCCTTTGGGCAAATTGAGAGAACCTGAATAAGAGAAAGATGAAAAATAATCAGCTGGGAATATGACATATATGGGGTCAAGGCATGCTTCACAAAATAACCGAGTGCTCGTTTCAGCTGTGTTGGTCTCAAGCTTCCAGCAGAAATTTTATCTAGAATTGGGGTAGTATTACTTCTACTTACTCACACTATGAGAACTGCTGATGAAAGGGTGATTTAGAAGAAAGAGACTATTCTGTTATTCTGTTCTTATTCTTAACACTTCTTACACTGGTTTTTCCAGATTTGCAGTGGCCCTGCCTTGGCCATTCTTGGATACCCCTTTAGACCCCGTACCCAGACTATCTGCCACTGTAGGAGCAAAGAATGGATGTTCAGAGCTAAAGAACTTTCAAGACATGCAGGGATGAACCATTCACAAGGCAGCCATGATATTCTCTCACATATCGAAACTTAGTTCTTCAAAAGTTTCAATGACGCTTACCCATGTGTACCTAAACACAGGTTTAGTACTGTATAGACAATAAGGAACCTGACCTGGAGGGCTTCCAGACCAAAAGATCCAAAGACTTTGAGACTAGAGCAAAAGAAAGTGTTATAAAACTCTACTATGTAAAGTAAAGGTGAGTGGAAAACTGCCCTATGAACCTGAAGAGGTTTTCATAGCAGGGTAACTAAATAAGACTTTCAATTAAGTTCTTACCTTCAGAAGTTTTCCCTATTGAAATAGTAACAAAAATACCCACATGGGCAGTAGGAAAGTGAAGACCTGGGGGTCATTAGTCTTGTAAACTGTGTTATTTAATGTTTTCACATCCTCCTAAAAGTCCTTATGTTCTTAAGATACATGTCCTAATGTAGCTAATTTCAAAGAGAATCATGTAAAMTCTTTTCAAGTTTTATTAGGGTAAGTAACAGAAAAAAGCATAACATCAACAGCACTCTGGAAGTCTCATGTAAAGAAGAGTGCAGATCAATAGCACGGATTAATTTCTCATGGTATGGAATTAAGCTGGTAGCTGCTGTGGAGACAATGCAGAGACAGGGACATTTAGCTGATGTTTTTGACTGTCACTGAATATCAACAAATAGAAGGGAACTTCCGTAACCCCGAGTAAACTTTGACAAGTGGTCACACCAATAAAGAAATAAATCTATGGGTTTAATTTCTGTTTAAATAGGTAAGTGGTATAAAAAATATTACTATAAATCATTACTAGAAGTTCCAAGGCATAGCATAGTGAAATATTTTTTWAAAATCTATTTTAATTAATAACATTTAGTTCTTTTCTTATTTCAAGATATCAAGATCGTTTTGCTGTCAAGGGCAAAAAGAAAGCAAAAAGGTAAAGGAGCATTTTTTTTATCACGTGTACTATGACAGTTAAAATATGTGTCTACACATGGATGTGCAAGAAAGGCAAAAARGGGTACCTGTAAGCATCTACACTAACTTCTTGCAATATGGGGTTTACTGACCATTTTCATACCGACACCAGTATATCTAGTAAAAACTATACCATCATTTGAAAAGGCCTTGATTTCATATTTTCAAAYGATATCTTAGTTCTTTCAAAGGATGGCTACTCTCTCTTTTAAAAAGTGTGCATTTTTTCTGAAATTTTTTTTTTGGTCTCATTATGTTCATTTAATAGAAGACCTTCAATCATCAGAAATCTCTTCCATACGTAGGTTTTTATAAAATGTCACTAAGTCATCTCCAGATCTTCTTCAGTCTAACACTGTGAAGCACAGGATGTCCTWGGGAACATCCATATAGCCTGATGTCTTCTCTCTTATAAAACCCTTCTGAGATCAGGCGGCTAATTAGTTTTTACTCGATTTAATACAGACTAAGTCAATTTTGCGTAATGTTATTTTCTTTAATAAAATGCTGCATAGAACAGGTTCAAATCTCTTGYCTAAGTCTACTTGATCATAACAATTAATAATAAATGTTTGACATGACACATTCTTCATAAACCATAATTTGCATTAGTAATACTGCCTTTCCTGAGCCTCTGCAGACCATGCCCCATATCACCTTTCCCATGATTTTATTATGGGGTAGATGTCAAATTTACTAATTTATACTTACCTAAATCATTCCATTTACAAATTGAAATATGGMCACACATTAGTCTTTCCAGTAAAAAAAAATAAATAAAAAAAAMCCCCTTYGCCTCAGCTCTACTTCTGGATCATACAGAAAGGTTTTCTTTATTATTGCAAAAGRGAAACATGACATCTTTCTTCTTTTCAATAAAAATTTCATAAAAAAATCTGCTTYCATTTGCATCATGATTGATGATTTTTAACATTTATATCTACTATTGGGCCTAAATCATTGCTTGGAGTTTTTTATTTGCCTTTAACGCTTTCATTAATGTAAGTGCTTTTGACTTAAAAAGGCCAGGAGCCATGAATTCTCAAACACTAATCTTACAGAAAAATGTCTGTATTCATGCACRTATTCTGATTTCCAATTTAAGCTTCCAAATTTGAGGAAAAATAACTGAAGTTTTTTTAATATATCTAAAAATTTATTAAGCTATTGCAAAGGTTGCTGCTCTTAGGACCCAGCGATATTCCCCAAATTACAGGACCTTTGATTTCATAATCTAAGTGAAGTGTTTTCCTCCATTTGGATGCAAAGAAGCATATTATTTCCTCACAAATTAAAATATAGAGCTAAATATAGAGTTAAATATAGAACATTATACTCTATATTTAGTGAGCACTCCAAGAGTTATTCTTTTTATAGTCACAACAACATATCTATGAAGATCCTGCTGCATTGCATAAGTCAGCCAGTACTTCAGGAATTTACCTATGTCACGACAAAATGACTTTCCTAATGATATATTACTGTATATAGATGGGAGGGACATTCACTAACAAGTATAATGGCAAAAGAGTTAGCTATGGATGAATATTCTCCATTTCAGTATTATTCAGTTAGTACTGAGAATAGAGAATGAAACGGGTAACAACCATAATGAATATTCATTATTTAAAAATTTGACAAAAGAGCTTTGATAAAGAAAAATGTAGCTATATTTATAGGAAAATAAAAAAAGGAGCAACATAAACAACCTCAATATTAAATTACGTGTTTACTATATGCTCCAAGCATAGGACTTCACCAACTCTGATTTGGCTTTATGGCTCTTATTAAAAAAATATATCATGAACCCAGAAGAAGTCTTGCAGAGGTAAATTCTTAGTTCTCTTAGGTAAATAWTAGTTGTACTTTAGGAAGGGCTTGGTGGTGGGACAGATCAGAATCTGTAGCAATTTTCTTGCTCCCCTAATAGAAGCATAATATGATATAGGACCACAGAGAGCTAACAATCTTCCACATAACCTTTAAGCAAAAAGAGATGCAAATGCTGAGCACTTCAATTTCAGATAAAAATTCTTCTGAAAATTACCCCCTATTAGTGAAACAAAAATTGGATATTTTTAYGGCAAAATTCTCTTACAGGGATTGCAGCGTTTTTAATGTAGCATGTATCTAAACCAGATAAAATTTAATAGCCACATGTCTGGATTTGAGTCCATAAGGTCGCATAAATACCTGTACATAGATGTAAGACAGAAATCCAATTTCAGGGAGAAGCTAACCTGTAATGATCAAGCTGTTGTCTCACTATTAGAAAAATGCCCTCCAGCACTTCACGCTGCTAAAGTTTTCCTCCAAAACTTGTTCTATTCTGTGGATTCTTTCAGCAGCGTAGCAAAAAAAGCACAGACAAATTTCCAAAGAGGAAATTTCCTTGGAGATTTCAAGACCCTTCTGGGTGAAATCTGCAGTTTATAAACAAGGCAGGCTGTTACAGTTGCTGACTCCGGTGCTTTACTAACCGCTAGTTTCGGATCATGCAGCTCAAAGCAGGCGCTCTGCAGGGACCAGATGCTTGCACTGCTGCCGAAGTTGCTCTGTCATAAATCTGTAGCCACAGACTTTGCAGTCAGCTTTTCCCTCTGCATCCAAGCATCAGAAAAGAACGGAGCTTGCTGCATTTGAAAGCAAAACTAGAGGAGAAAGTTGCATTCTCCCTAAAGAAAAGCGTTCACTGGCTGAATAAGCTGTGTTTCTAGCAGAATAGAAGCCAGGCTCCATGTCACACATGAACAGTGTGCGTATGTGCACCAAGATCTCAACTATTATAAAGTTGAAAGATGAGAAAGAAAGGCATAGAATAACATATATCACTTCCCTTCTCCCTAGGGAAAATTTAACCCGCTCAAAGCCATTATGGAACAGTTGCTCAGTTCAGCCAACATGAACCCTAWGACATTCACCATGAGCTGGGAGACRGGATGCATGCAGTCCCCTTGGGCATGCCAGGAAATGGCAAGTGAACAGTCTGYGGTGGCTCTGAAGGACTCAGAGGGACAACAGGTCTGCCCAGCTCTCCTACTTCAGATCTGGSAGGGGAGGAAACAATTCCCAGTAGGTACAATCTGTTTTTCACACTCCCATCCCTTTCCACTGCATGCCCAGGCCATTTAAGATAAGCCCCTAGGACAGTTCAAAGAACGCCACAGGGAGCAGAGTTTATAAAGAACTCAAGGAAGAGCAAATGATTTGAAACAAGAACTTTATGGATTAAGTGTGGGCCCAAATAATAGCCTTTAGGAAGGGTTTATGTTTTTTTTTTCTCAGAACACTACGGGACAGCTTAGCAAATATTACAGAATCTGTTAAGACTCATTAACAAAGCGGACAAGGGTTGGCGAATGATGAATTATATCTATTTGTAATTCTCTTTCAGCACACAAAATTCTCACTTTCTCAGACTTCTGGCTTCAGGATATATTGACTGGTGTTCAAGCAAAGAGCTTAGACAGTCTTAGCGGTGGAATAACAGGGACCGTCTGCTAAATGTGTAACAGCAACGGAGATATTCAGAAATGTCAGTCAACCTTGACACTAAAAAAAATCATAGTATTCAAATCAAATATACTCCTCTAACTTCTAACCAGATAAAACCCACAGATCAGGTCATTTTATTTCATGGAGGAAAGCCACTCTAGGTTTTCAGCCATTCTCAACAGTG
This sequence comes from Nothoprocta perdicaria, assembly GCF_003342845.1. Taxonomy (NCBI): domain Eukaryota; kingdom Metazoa; phylum Chordata; class Aves; order Tinamiformes; family Tinamidae; genus Nothoprocta; species Nothoprocta perdicaria. The sequence continues at coordinate 1,899,094 of NW_020454294.1, forward strand.
ATAATCAAAGTCAGATCTCTGCAAAGAGCAMAACATCCTCTAGACACCTGACCCAGTTATCTGGATTTTTAGAAGGATTTGGCTCCATGAATGTTGAACTCTTTCGCAGACCTGGCTTAAAGTATTACATTTGGCACTGGACTGGGGCCAGGGAGACAAAGGTAAGCAAACAGCTGATGGACAAATCACAGAGTATTTTGCTATAATAATAAGATAATTTTCTAAGTAGTTCAAAGGTGACATATGGAATTGAACAGTTATTAACCCTGCATGCATTASGGTAATCTTTAATATATCATATTGAATGTCTTGGCACTAAGATTTCAATTTAAGCAGGGATGGTGTACTCCATTTTAATTGCACTGTCTAAAATCCAAGGTCACTTGGATTTGAATACTTTTTTTTTTAAATGCTCAAAAATACAGATTCTGAAAATCAAGTCTAATTATCTCAGTGTCATTTATTTTTTATTAGGAATATGTGAGCGGAATCAAAATGCTTAGGTTTAGTGCTACATGAACAAAATAACCACTTGTTCGCTGAGTAATAAGAAGTGCTGGAGATATCCAAAAATCTCTAYATACGGGGTTTAGATTACATTAAATTCAGTATTGTCACCACAGCTAAAACCAGGGTAAAGCCTGCTAAACATAATAAAGATATGTGAGATCATCATGGGATCATCAAGGGAAATGATTGGTTCAACGTCTGCTGTTTTTTCCCAGTATCATTTCATGCACTGAAAAGCATAGCAGGAAGCACATTAATAACACCCACTGAGGACAAAAAGTAGAACAGCCTAGCCTGTTTAAACATTGAAAAAGTTTGAAAATAGTAGGTTTCATCATTTTCAATTTTGCTAAATATCTATAACAAACATAGTCTTTATATAACCTCATTCACGATGGCRCGAAGGATAGCAGACTACAAGGAGTTTTATCATTACAAATCAGCTTTTCAGATAACAGAAAACATCAAAAAAGTATAGCGTACATCAAAGAATGTCTCAAGTTCCAACACTGCACTGCCAACTCCTGACACTAACTAGCAACCTTGGAAAGATGGAGTTCATCGATGGGCTATTTTATCTTGTGTTTATGGTGGCTCTATTAAGCATGAAACATTAAGTGAAGAAGTCACAGAAAGGTGAAAGGAATAAGAAAAGAGATCTGGAGAAGACCTTCCCCTAGACATGGTCTCTGGAAATATAGCTCCTACATCACCTTGGTGGTAGCGCTCAGGAAAACGCACGGCTCATCCGTGTAGGTATTTCCCCAGGAACGAAGTTTACGAGCCATTCTATGATCACRGTTTATAGAGGTGTCTCTTTTACCTCAAACATTAGAGACTCATACGTTTATCTGCAGCAACACACCTTAGAGGTCAAGGTAACTGTGAGTCTAATCTTGTCTGGCTCTGCACAGTGCACGCAGGAGAAGAACCATCCATGCCCTTCCTTAAGATGAGAGAGAGGAGCCCAGCAGGGGCATGTGGGCTTTCAGGCCCAGGTGAAATACAGTGACTTCGTGACCATCTCTCCTGTATCCCGCTCTCCAAAGAACCGTGGATTCAACTGTACCTGGTCCTAGCTCAGCTCTGTGAGGTGAGGGGAGACTTCGGGTTCACCTGTTCCATCTGCAAGGAATGACCAACAACCCAGCCTCTACAATAAAACAAAAATACTTGTCCAAATGATTTTTACCTTCCCTCTTCAACCGGGAATTGTATGTAGCTGTCACACCTAATCCTGCAGATGTTCTGTCTGGCCATGAAGCTTGGAAGCCTTCCATCTCCGGTCATCCAGGATGAAATCCAGTCAGCACAGTACAGAAACCTCTTTGTGATGGGACAGTGTAGGAACAGCAGCCTGATGCCACTGCTTGTGTCAGGATATCACTAATGCTTCCTACAGCTCCTGAAGACCTTATTAACAGCACACAGGACCAAAAGGTACTGTACTTCCATAGATTAAAGATTAATAGAGTTATAATCTATTTACCATAAATCTCTCTGTCCTGTATGGAAGTATAGCAGCCCAATAATGAACAGTTTTATACTGTTTTATTTTCCTGTGATTTCCATTTCAGTCAGTTGAATTGACTCTAATTATTTGAAGCTACATTGATGCTCAGTTTGAGATGAAATAGTCTTTTTTATTTTTTTTTTCTTTCAAACTATGGCTTTTCTGAAGGAATGGACTGTTAAGCCTTGATAGATATATATTTAATTACTTTTTGAGTAAATCCTAAACCATACAATAGCACAGAGATTGAGAGGAGAAAATCTTTGGGTTTTACTGACATTTCAGAACGTTATCATTAGATGAGACCTAGAGACATTTGCATCTGAGTTAATGTTTTTCTGCTTTCATGTACAATGACCTATTTCTTATAGGGGAGCTAATATCTATACTGCCATTTGCTGCCTAGCAGATTTCAATAGAAAGTAGGAAGTTTAAATTCAGGGTCTATATTTCCTATATCAGATTAGGATACTGCAAAGATTTTTCCACTGCTTAAAAACGACTATACAGAGACACTCTGACTTCTTTTCCTGTTTCAAAGGACCCCAGATTCTGCTAGCTGAGAGATACTGCTTAAGTATTTAAAGACTTCTTAGCTTTTGAATGCATTTACCTCTGCTTATTACTCGAAGAATAACACAGAAGCCTGTACTCTTAAATATAAGAATAAATTCCATCTTATGTTTGAGCAAATGCTACTACAGCAGATAGAGGCCATGTGCTTGTATTATATATATATCATCCTAGTTGTCAAAGGAGGGCTCTGGTGTTTAAGTGATTTAAGATAATGGATCACAGGCCACTTGCTTCCTCTTAAGCACTAATAATAAATACCCCAGTGCTTTTAGTGTCATTGTTAATTCCTTATTTGTGAACATTTAGAGACAGACTGAAGAGCCTTGGCTTGAACATAGGATCTGAATACAAGCCATTTCCCAAAGAAAACAGGGAAGCCTAAACTGTGCATTTAATGCTCCATCTCTTCAATGTAGGAGAATGAGGCTTCTCTCACACATCCTGAGGACTGGGGTTTTAAAACAAGCTTGCTTGCTTTCACAAGACAGCTTGCTTTCACAAGCCACTAAGCACTAGATCTTCATTAACTGTCTTCAAGCCAACTTCCACTTTACCTTCTCTGCATACCTAAAGCAGGACCTATCCTTCTCAGTTTTAGGCAAGATCTTTATTGAGACTAAACACCAAATTCGTCATTCAAGGATATAAGCTCTGATGCAACAAAACTACACAGGTCAAACTGTAGTAATTTCAGTAGCCAGATTATTAATTTATATTATTATTTCAATCATAAGGTTTAAGAATTTTATTTAACACATACACGTGTTTATTTTTTCTACGTCAGCTTGCTAGAATTGTTCATCATCATAAGAACTTCCTGCAATATTCAAATAAGCAAACTCATTCTTTGCTAGCACAGGAATCTTCTTGTCCTTTGCATTTGGCCTTTCAAACAAAGCCAGCTCAAAATGCTGAATGACTGAAAGAAATGGACTCAATTTGTGGCAAATGATGTTGCAAAACAAATTCYAGTGTGGTAATGCAGATATATTTGGAACAGCCACGACGTAAACATCCCTGGATGATAGAAACTGTCAAAGAAATTCACCACTAGTTATCATGTGTCATGTGCATATCTTCTGCAGAAGCTTACTGAAGCTTACTGAAARGTTCATGAAAATTAAGGAGAATGGGAAATAATGTCATACAAAGATATCCAGACAGCTCACTGGTCAAAATCTCATCAGAGATGGTGCTCTTAAAATTAGACTGGAAGGAATAGCTAAGGTTATGTCCAGGCTGTCAAACAGAAGCACTGCAGAGAAGCTAATGAAGACTTGGGCCAGTAATTCCTTATTCTAACATGTGTTGGAGTCCTGTCTGGATTTAGTAGCTCAGCTGCAGGTGCAATGTGGTCCCATTAGCTCTAGTGCATTTAAGATAATAAATCTGACTAAAGTCTGTATGTCTTGGAGGTCCCTACAGCATTTTTCCCTGCATTTGCTGCTCTAGGGACAGTAGAGATGGAGACAGCTCAGTCAGTCCATGCACACTCAACAGATGTTTCCTCATCATTCTTGGAAACTACTGTATTGTGGCCTGCAGGCTGATCAAAGACCACCACCATTCTTCCTTCCCTCTTCTGCTGCAGGGTTAAGCATCTCATGACCAAGAGACGGAATATTTTTCAGGGTAGAAAATGTATTATGCCACAAGGAAAGGGCATAAGGCCCTACTAAGTTATTGATCTCTTAGCTCCCAAGTAGCTTACTGAGATACCTCCATGTCTTCGTTGTGACTGCTCCATTGTGAGTGCTCTGTCATGTCAATGCGACAACATCCACCAGATGAAAAAAATACCAGATTGGGGTGACAGATAATTTGCTTAATACACAGTTTATATGCAAAGGGTCTTACAACTCCTGCTTTGTATCTTACAGGCCTTCAAAGGGTAGTGAAAGAACTAACACAACAGGAATGACCACTCCACATGATTAGTCTCTGGAACCACAGCACCAACCCTATGATTCATCAGCTGGGGTTTGCAACATTTTCTCATTCATTTTGATGGAGTATATCATAACACCTTCCAGAGTGGAGGTACGGATAGGAAAGCTGCTTGGCCACCAGACAACCACAAATCTAATCTTCACTTTGGCTAAGACCCAGCAGCTCAAAGCACGCTGCCAGCTCCTTACACACGTACAGACCCAATGACGCTCAGTGCTGGCACTACAGGTCACTGGTGCTGTAGCTTTTGCAGACTTGCAGGCTGTAGGGGATACAAAATACCAAAATATTCAAACCAGTGCCCAAATTATGCTTATCTTGTCTCTAGTCTCCTATAACATTGGCTTGAGAAATTCAATTATATGCAACTATTAACATGCCAATCCAGAGGTTACTAAAACTCCTCCACTAGCTTAAATAGGTTTTGGATCCAGGCCTAGGATTTAGCAAGCCTTTACCAAGGGAAACCTGATAAAAAGTCACAGGTTTTACAGCCTTATTAATTATCTAGCTAAGCAGCCACAAACTACCTTACAGACCAGAGAACACTGCTTACTATGAACCAATGATTAAGGCTCTGATTGCATTTTCATAAACTATAAAACTGGGCTTGCAGAAATTATGAAAGGAAATTTCAGTAATTACAGCAAAAATTTTTCTAATTAACTGCAAAACATAACTAAAATCTAATGAAACTGTAGCAAAACAATACAGAATTCTGGCTTAATTGCAAGACAATATATACACATTAAATTTGAATTTTCACTTTTTTTTTTTAAAACACAGTAAGACTGATGTATTTACAGTGATGAAGTTCATTTTGAACACTGTATGGATCACCGTTCGGAAGTTAGCAAGTTAGTGTTAAAGAAATTAATATATTGAAGAACGTGGCATACCAAGGCAGAAGAAGAAACCAAAATCCCTACAAATTACAATAGTCATGTTTAGGAGAGTTAACCAAATTTCACAGCAGGTGAGTAATATAAGAACTCTTGTTTCATAAGCATGATGCAAGGTGAAATTTTTCAGTGCAGCAATTTTATGATGGCATATCTGAATCAGGTGCATCATCATCATGTGTCCATGCAACAGATGAAAAGGAAGCAAGAATTTYAAAGACCTGTAAGTGCTGTGCACTGTAAGACACTATTTTGCCTTGATGMCTCCCTGAGACAACCTCTTTTATAGCTCTTACGAAAAAAAATCTTTAAGAAAATCATTAAGACCTAATTCTAGCTGATGTAGATCAGCTCCAGAAAAGTCAAAGGAGCAATACCAATCTTTATGGAACAAAGATTTAGTCCTCAAACTGCTGTATTTTACTATACATTCAAGGTATGGCAGGTAACATCCATCCCATCTGGCTGCAGCCCTCTGAAGTATACATAGGGTATATAGACTTACTTAACATATACCGTAGAAAAAGACAGACCTATCTGTCAAGAGGACAATTCTCCTGACCTGTTTTAGRAAAGCCACGTCACTCTCTGCAGGTGACCTCCTCTTTCAGCTAGCTCTTGAAGGAACCCAAGTGGCCACTTTATCTGTATATCCCTACCAAAAAAACCTTAAGTTCTGGCTGAGAGATTTTAGCTCAAGGAGGTCAATCTCCACTGTCATTAAATCCTATACTAATTATGCTGATGGATATAWGGATGCCCTGTGCATCAGCAGAAAGTACAAGCCAATCAAACTCACATCACTGTAGATGCCAACACTTTTCAGGCTGAYACCAAATAACATCCTAGGACTAATCTGAAGATCAGTTTTCAACTGATGTCAAGAGTTGAAAGCATTAAGGGTATTTAGTATTTTAGTAAAGTAAGATTAGAAAGCGTAAGATGTTGACTGCAATGAGAAATAAAGTCATATTTCCGAAATGGCAAAATAGTTCTCAAAAAAAAAAAAAAAAAAAAAAAGCCCAAACCAACCAAAAAAAATGTTATCTAAATGCAACCATAGTAAGAAGCAGCATGCAGTTAAGAAGTTTTTGACAAGTTACTTGCTTTTGTACAGTCCCTACCTCTAAGAAAGCATACAATACATACAGACTCTTAGCCACCTAATTTGTTACCTCATGCACTCATACCTTCTCTGTGTCAATTCCTTTAGACATGGACCACGTTGAGACAATATAATCCATGACTCGTTCACTAAGGCCTTTCGGGACTTGATATAATTTTAGGAAATCCCGCACATTGTTCAGCATCTCATGGTAGCGGTTGGTGTTGGCATACATTTGTTGGAAAATGGTGGTGACGTTTCCAAAAATAGTTGCATAAAGAAGAGCTGAAAGAAACAAAACGTAATTAAAAATAAATATGCTTCAATAAAACGYTACCTGAAATTCAAGAATAACCTTAAAGAAGTAATATATGGTTATAAACTATTTCAAATATCCTGAAAATTTCCATTTAAAGACACGCAGGCACACACAGAGTTATTTATTGAAATTACCCATACAATTCATGTAGTCACTCAAGGTGCATTAATTTACAAAATCATTCATACAAAGAATGACTACGCATGAGCTATTCAAAACAGACACCATGGATTAATTTCTTATGATATATTAATTCAAACTAATTTTTGGGTGTAGTTATAGACTACCACAAAGCCTTGAATGAAACTGTCCACATAGGCTCTGATGCAGAGATCAGCTCAGCAAACTCATTATGCAATAGAGAAGGGTGTCAGCCCCAAAGAGATGGTGTAGAGAAAGAAGGAGCTCGGGCTGCCTAGAAAGAAGTTCACTGAAATGGAGCTCTGCACAAGAGCCAAGYTGTACACAGTATAGGTTGAGTGTTGTTGTATTTCACAGTTTTATTTTACAGACAGGCAAAGCAGCAGACTCAGATATGTCAAATCAGCTCTAGATGTCAGTTGTTCATAACTTCAAAGAGAGAAAGTGGGATTAGCAAACCATGCAACGTCCTGAATTTATCACATTGCATAGCCCTAAGACTGGAAGAGGACACGGCAGAGTAGGTAGCACTATCCCAGACCTTCCCTTCTGATTTGATTCTCCCCTTTCCAAACAAGCTCCCTAGATTGTCAAGCTCAGGTAGTCCAGTGGTGCAACACCAAAGAACCATATTCCATAACCCAGAAAAACATCCTTTTTAGCAAGCCTTTCCAAGTGAAAATGTCACCCAACTCAGTATATTATTACGTGTGATACAGTGAAACACTATTTGATGAAGAACGACTAATCTCTCCAGCCTAAATTCAGAAAAGCATTTTGGCAAATGTATAAGTGCACACCTTACCTAAAGTCTTCTTGAATAGCATTGTATTGAAAGATACTATTAGAGTCAAGCAAGTTTAAGGTGTTATATTGAGTCACAATCTAATTACTCTTGCAAGAAAGCCTAAAATGACATTCTTCCATTAGGCATTTCAGATTTTGCAGAAAAGAAAACTATTCTGACTTGGCATAACATCAACAYGCAGCACTTTATTTCTGCTCTTCAGAACGTTATCAAATGCACAGAAATGTGCCTGTCATTTTTAATAATCTTTGCTTGGAGATACTGTATAGCAAAGTACGGCTATGCCTTTCCATACAGCGTTTTTAAGCAAACAGCCAAAGCCTAGAAATGGTAAACAATAACCCATTGTGAAAGGATAAACGTCTTCCATCTCTCAGTGTGCAATGTCTTTACCTCTRCACAACATATTTTTCCCTCATTTCAGAAAACTGACTTTGTTTCATACTCATTTACTATCATTTATCACCCTAAAATGAGAGGTAGTATTTCTAAAGAAATATGATGGTTTTCTTAAAACCTAAATAATTGAAAAATTGTACTTCCATTTCTCACTGTGCTTTCTCTTATGTCAGCATAAAAATTAGATGTTGAATTTTAACAGAAACACAGTGCTCATCATTCACCAGACTGGGCTTTTTTGCATCCAAACAGACAAGATTGCATTCAACAAGGTCACCCAGTGGGTAGCCCAGATGAACACAAGGTTTCAATTTTAGAAAGCTCCGTACATGAGAGCTCTACATGTTGTTCAGAAATAAGGCTTTSTACAAACATTTTTTCCCCTTTACTTACTGATGGTTCAATAATATCTCCTAGCTACTAATAAAAGGTTTTCTATATGTCTGTACCCATTCGTATATATATAAACACTCATAAATATGACTACAGAAGCCTGTGCATTATTAAAAATAAKTCTAGATGGATGAATGTCACCTGACTTTTTGCTTGTTTTCTTTGTTCCTCTGGACTTTTGCAGTAGGTCAACCCTGATGACGCGTCACTTCTTCTAAATGAGACAGCCTTCATTGCTCTCRAGAACATTTACTGATTTACCATGAACTTAGTTCATCAGGTATGTGAGCCCAAAGTATTTCCCCTCTTGCTTTCTAGTGTCAGATCCACCTGAAGCCAATAGTGACTATAAATGTAAAGAAAAATTGTATCTATCCCAGCAGCCCTGTCTTCCTGCACAAATAAAACCTGTAACTACATGGAGACTGTGTAGGTAACTGCAATGCTTGCAATTCAACTGCAAACCTGAAGAGCAGATGCAGATGGAAAATTGTGTTAAATGGGCAAGAAGAGATTCAAACCTGGCACCTGCCACGTTGGAAACAGCCAGGAATATCATGGTGGAAAGAGATTGTCTGAAACAACTGTTATTTATTCCCTCCTCTGCAAAAATGACGCTTTGTCACAGAAAATTCRTACAAAATACACAGTCAGAATGTCTCATTTATATGTCTCTAAACAGAGGAAAAAATCCATCTCTTTCTGGAAATGAGCTCCCCATCTCTGGGAGCTCTTTATGACACCTAGTAAAGAGGATCATTTGGAAAAGCTAGTGTTATTGCCAGGCTCTGGTTTGCAACAAAGTAAGTTCGTGCATTACATTTTTTARATATGTTGTCCTCTACGGGTAAAAGTTTTCTTGGGAGTGTTTAATGCTAAAACACTTAATCTGCCTTAAAAATWCAAGCTACTGGCTTTGCTCTTCCCTGCCCAGCATCAGGCTGGGGTAAATTCAGTAACAGAAAATACAACAGAAATGGGACTGGAGTAAGGATTTAGCTCCTTAGCTGGTATAAACGATAATATAATAAAATAATAACAACAACAACAACAACAACATTATGTAGGGTATTTTGCTTTTGCTGTTTTTTAGTTATTTTTGGCAGGGGAAACTGACAGTAAAGATCATTTGCAAAAAGTTTTGAAGGCTTTAAAATACTGTGCTTTTCCTGACAGTAAGAGGATTTAAACAATCTGTAAAGAAATCTCTGAAAGTATACATAGACCTGAGCAGTTTTAATTCAGTCTTTCCCTTATTCAAGAAGCTCTGGGGAAAGAGAGAGAGATTGTGCTACATGCACTGAAGGGGAAATTATTTTATCCAATTTCCTGATTTGACTAGTTAGGTCAGATAGCATTTATTCATCTTCTCTTTAATGATTCTCATTTCTTCAGACTTTTCCTATGCTATTCTCCTAAAGTCACACTGTGCTYGCTTTTTAATTGCCTTGTGTACCTAAACCTATAGGAGTCTTCATCAGATCTCATACTGAGCCATTTCAAATAATGATGTAGAAATATTTTTTTCACAGCCCTAAACATGAGGCAGGTCGCTCAACTATTATTTGAATTTCTATTTCTACTCTTCACTGTTGAAGTATGTCCTCGAAATTATATACAGGGATTTAAGTGCTACGTATATTTATACGTAAAATGTGTATTGCTGTATTTGTACATATATAAAATACTTTTGAATGATTTAGTAATCATGTTGCATAAATCTTTATGCCCATTTAAAAACAAGCGTTTTTCCTACAAAATATGACTCCAAATTACCTAAATTATCCCAAAGCATTTCATCCTGGCTGCATTCTAACTATGTCCAAGTAGTCTAACTATGTCTGCCTTTAGGAAATGAAGGCTTAATTTTCCCAACAGTCTGCTCTATGCCACAGTGCTATGGAGTCTAAGCATAACTTTGAACTGCAATTGTAAACGACAAGCAAAAAAATACTCATTTTTACATGCTGAGACTAGCTACAGCTTCCTCATTAAAAACTGGGAATTAGGCATTCCTGAAAGAGTATTGGAGCCATATCATTTAATGAAGAGATTAGATATAAGTGATATCCAAAGACCTGATTTATTTTAAAATCTGAGCAGGTTTCTGTTATTACATTCCTCCTTGCCTAAATACACCTGATTATACCACAAAATGTTTGCAGGATCTATCTGGTGCAACATCTTGGAAAACAACACARTCTCCATTTCCCTAATTCCATTGCCTCCCTGAAATACAGCAGGGATAAGCTGTTACTGTTAAAATAAAGAGATTTCCTCAGGCCCATCCATGAGATTCAACAAAATATATACTCCTTTCAAGCCCCCTCCTTAACTGGAGTGGTTTTCTTGTATCTTCTTGACCGCTCCTGCCCCACAGGCTCAGCTTYACACATTCCATCCCTCAGCCATACTCCTGGTTCTTGTGGTTCAACAGCTCAGCAAAAGCATCAAATACGACCTCGTTTTACAGACCTTGGTCTGGAAAAGTCCAGTTCTCATTTTGAACCCTTGGGTCTTACATGAATTAAGACCCACGACCCCTTTGCAGCAATGCTGACACCAACACCACAGCAATGTTCAGGCTGCATCCTAAACATTTTCTTTCTTGATAGATAGGGATGGGGTATCAGCACCAGACCCTACTGGCTTTCAAATTCTGCTTCCAAAAACACCAAGTCCGAAGTAAAAAAAATCTCCTTCTGTCATACCTGTAGCTAAATTCCTGTAATATCCGCATTTCACACCATTTGACATATGAATCCTCCTAGAAGCCCGCCCAGAGCATCCTTATCCCTTATTTGCAGAGGATTTGCTAGGCCAAAGCTTCAGCAATGAATTTCCACTCTGACCTTCTCACTGCAATCACCTGACCCGCTAAAACCAGGGAGGACMTCAGCATTTTGGTGGATCTGGCTTGGAAGGATGAGCCCATGGAGGTCTACGTGCTTACACTTCCCCCTTAGTCAAGGCGCATTTGTTTTCATGTGGAAAATTCAAAGCCTCCAGAACATGCCAGTCTTAGCATGAACCCTTAGGCAGCCTGGATCCACCACCCCTTGACCCATATGCTCCATATGCAGGCCCTGCTTCCAGCCATACATCCCCTCTATGCATCCCAGTCCCCATACTGTACAGCTCCTCCTTGCCTCCATGTGACATTCACGCCTCTTCTCCCAACTTTCCTCATGCTCTCGTAACACCAACGTTATACTAAGAGGATAATGATAATAATGATAGATCTCTAAAATCTCTGCTCCCTCTCATGGCATGTTTGTCTGTTGAGTACTAAAAAGTAATGTAATTAAGAGATCAGCAGCAGTAAACTGCAGGAATTTACGCTCACTGTTCTTCCCTTTATAGGGGATATTGTTTGCATAACAGAGTGGAACAGCTGCTTTGGATGCAATTAGGCATTTTGCATACTTTATGCATAAATCCTGACAAAAATAAGGGCTTTCAACTGCACTTGTTTAGCCACTGATTTCTAAATGGTGAAACTGGGAACATTTTTTTTTTTTCTCATAAGAACATTCAAACAAAGGAAAATATTCACTTTAAACCTCCAGGTCCCACCACCACGGAAACGTGCAGCTCAGTAGCTAGAGCTTGTGCACATAGCTGAAACCCCAGACCGGCTRAATTGCTACTGCGAAACACTTTGACTGCTCAACCAGGCAGTCTTAAATTAGGGCTACCATTGCYCTTAATTATTAGCGTGTTTGGCTTCCAGCCATGATGAAACAGGAGGCACTGGCTGAAGTTGGCTGAGGTTACTCAGCAGCATCGACAAATTATCACACGTTTTCCTCCCAAGGAAGAGGGCTGCCTGGCCCTAGGAGAACAAAAATCTCTAAGAAGGCTGAAATCCCAAATTTCACATATTTCACCTGTTCAATATGCCATGGCCACCTGACGTTACACAATTATTTGTTTATCTACCTAAGAAATGGTACTATCCATGTAGCACCAAACACATCTTTTGCTGTCCAGCTGTGTTCAGCTGTCTCCTCTCAGCATTTAGATATACTTTCCTACATTTTCTTTCATCCAGAAAGCCTTGGGCCTGCTTATCCCTCATCTTATTATTTAAAGTCACCATAGAGAAGTCAGACCCTCAAATCAGAAAGGGCAGCACCTGCACTGAGACACACAGCAGGACAAATGCCACCAAATGCCACCAAATGCTAAATATCTTTGCTTCCCTTGGCAAATCTTCACTTTTGAGTAAAGGGGCCTTAATTCTGGAGAATTTTTCCCTAAGGCTGTGAGATTTTACTTTTATGGAGGTTTTATGTTTATGTTTAGGGTTTTTTTTTTTCTCCGTATTTCATATCCAGTGCAAAGTAGGTCTAGCAAGTCACAGCTTTGGGGGATGACTGGGCTGGTATCAAGGCTCTGCCCACTCTTGGGAGGTTGGTCACCTCCACGCACCCATTCGTGCTTCCCAACACACCACCAAGGCCCATAGAAGGGCAACAATTGAAGTTAAAATTTACAAAAAAAGGGTATAATTTTAAAACAGAGTATAATTAATTAGTAAAAGGAACCACCAAACCATTTCCTATGTTGATGATTCAATATCACTCCAGAAATGTCTCGCCTCCTTGCCGAATGGCAAATGTAGCATTCGACCTGCTGCATAAATKAAACCTACACTCACCACAGATGCCTGAAAGTCTTTCCCTCCAGTGCTTTGCTCTATTTCTTATGTATTTTCTTCATGTTGAACCATTATCCTTAATGCTGCTGCCTCACTTCCAACCAAATCCCTCCTGTATTTCAAGAGTCTCAGCTGTGTCAAGAAAGCATCGACTAGTTATACACACCCTTCTCCTTTTTTTCCATTAAAAAGAGAGAAAATTTGCTTTTCCTGAACACGCAGGGTTTTTTTTTGTATTATTCTTGACCAGTGTTGATGCCTGTGGGTCAAAACTGTGATGTGCTCCTCGCTGGGTCACCAACGAAAGGAGAATACACGCACAATGCACAAGGTCTACAGGACCATCGCATGGAAGCCCACAATGCCTCAAAAGAGACTGCTCACAGAAAAAAAAGCAGCTGTCACTTTTACAGTAGAAAACAGCTTTTTTTCCTCCTCCTGTTTTTCTTTTCTTTAATATTTTAAAGGAATTTTTTGGTGGGACACCAAGGTCTTGTCACATCAGGATGAAACCAGGAGAGCAACACTGCTTGAGGTGGGATCCCAAAGCAGCAACTGCATCCTGCAGAGCACCACTCAACTTTGTRTCTTATTTAAATATTATAGGAATGCTGTAAAGATATTTTCAAAATATTGGACATATGGTGGAAGACATTTCTAGTTCTATATTTCTATATTTTCTATATTATACTGATACAAAATCATTACTGTACAGATCTGTATGTGTTGGTGTCTTTCAGACATATACACATAAATACAYGCACACATATATTTATATGTGAGTATAAATCTAGAGCACAAATAGACTCAGACTTACTACAGTTGCTAATTTTCTTTTCACACTTCTAATTTTTCTTTATTTCTAGCACACATAGTCTAAATTTGCTTATTCATTTAATTAAATATTCAATTTTATCTCCAGAGAATTAACAAGAATGGATTTGGGACAATTATAGAAATGATTCCCACTATAAAACATAACGCATATGCAGGTCCTTGAGCAATATGGAAAACACAAATGTTGGTATAATAGCGTACTGCTTATGAAATATCTACCCAAAATACTAACGAGATAAGAGTGCAGTTAAAAGTAATGCCTAGTATTTTGTAGTTACTGCATTCTATATTTTAATTTGTCAAACTGAACTCTACATGAGGATAAATTTTGTATGCAATTACTAGGGTATTTTTAGCAGGAACAAAATCACATAGTTAATAAAACTTAATATTAAAAGCCTCATATTTGGAGAGGAAATTCACATCTGACTCTTTTCAGAATAATTCTGCTTCATGAAATGACCACAAGACCGGCTTCATCGCACTGAACAGTAATGTCTCCTGCTCATCTAAATCACCTGCAAAAACAGCTTCTATTTTACTCTCAGTCCAGCAAATGAAGCCTCTGCTCCAGATGGAGCTGAGCAAAATTCACTATCCAAAGTTTTCTGTGGTGATTCCAAAATTCTGTCTCATCTCAAATTAAATCTGTTTAAACTTGCTTTCCCTAAAGGGTGTGCCAAGAGAAAAAAAGTTCCAAAAGAAGTTGAAACAGTTTGCCCCAGGGTTTTATAAATCTAAAAGAATTTGCAGCAAAATATTTCTTTCTTCCAGTCTTYTGATTGCAAACCTTTGAAAGACAAGTAATGGAAGAAAATGTTCATTTTTATATATTAAAAAAAAAGAATTTATGGCAAAAGCAAAAGGGAATGTTTGTCACCTTCACACATGCGCACCAGATTTATAATATTCACGACTGACTCACAGTGTCTTTCAGGAATGTCCATAAAATGCAAGCCCCGAGTTCCTAGCCCACTGCTCCCTATCAGGGCCAACCTAAATCTCTCTTTCTCTAATTTATTGGCATCCAGTTTTCATTTCAGCAAAGCCTTTGTGCCTGTGCTTGATGTGACACCTGCTCTTCACTTCTATATAGATTGATGAACATGGTAGGACTTTGGCATGTTTAACAATTGCTAAAATGGCACAGTTTTTGTCTAAAAAATTCACCCACATATTTTTAGACTTGAGGGGAGAATTAACTTTCCAGTGTATTGATTACAAACTTGGGCAACCTGTGGGTGTTGACTGATGCTGAACTATCACTGGGGCCCGACAGCTTTTTCCACAGTTGTCTTGTAAAGAAGAGGCTTATAAAACCAGAACAATAACATTGACAATGATGGAAATACTTTGAGTCCCTCTTGCTGTCCTGCTAAAAAGGGTTTGAGACTATTCAACAGAACAACAAAGGGTTACGCACCTTTCGATACTTTTTAATYTTTTACATATTTTTGATAACCTTTTCATAATCAAAATGAACAAGTAAAGCCTGGCTCTCCATTTCTGCCTCCATGCATGCACCATCCATCTCCACATGAGAATGTRAGATGGGAAAAGCATGTTCTCCTTCCTGGCAGCAGCTCTTGGCACTCTCCTTCTCCCATTCCAATTCCTTCTGATCAGCACTTGTTTCTATCCAATTACCCCCCTGCCTTCTTGCTCGCTATTCCAGGAAGGAGATGCTGGAATTAGATTTGTTGCATTTCCATTCCTACATTAACACTAATTTCACTGAAGTCAATGAAATTACACCGATGTCTGGACTATATCAGAGGAGAATGATGGAGTGCATTTTATCACTTCCCTTTGACTTTTTTTGGTTGCTCGGTAGCAATTTCAAATGTCCCATTTCACTGAAGATGAAGTTATAGGATCTGGGACATGACTGTTCCAGCTAGGCAGCCCCAGAGGCCACCTGGAAGATGCGTAGGACACATGTGGCCCACTGAGCTCTCTACAATGGGAGAAGTGATGCACAACATCTGACCACCTAAGCCAAAGCCCCTTTTACCTACTAACTAAAACCCCTCACTGGGAACATCTCATTCCTTCCAAAGATCCATTTCTGCTTTTGTTCTCCACAACATTATGGGCCAAAGTGCAGTTTTGCAAGGGCCAGCATCCCTTGTGGGAAATAGTGAGCAATGGCTCCTCTTTACCTTCTGTGCATYATACCTGACTTTTGCAAGGTTTCCTTCAGGGCTTTTTCACTGTGAAGAACCCTCTGAAGATCTGTTTGATCTTTCCTTTTGATGAAGTCATTCCATACTTCCCTCTGGTCACCTTTCTAAGCATCTTTTCTAATCCTATAAAATCCTCTGCAGAATTTTATAGTGCAGTRCAGTGCAATGATATTTTTCTGATTTCATTTCAACTGCCTGCCTAGAAACCCTGCTTGCCGTTTTGACCAGTACTGAATCTCACACTGATATTTTCAAGGAACTATCTGCAATACCAGTCCGACTTCTTTCATGCGTGGCAATTGCTTATYTAGAAGCCATTATTTTATAGGCGTACTCTGCTCTTTCTTGTCTCACATTTATTAATTTGCATGCACCAATGCTGAATTTCGCCTCTTCTTTCACTACCGCTTCTACAGCRAGGCTGATGCATGAAACCAGCAACTCTGACTTCAAGATTTAACAGAAAAAGGACATGCAGAACTAAGAAAAAAAGCCTCACTTAAAAGCAACGAGGAGAAAAGAATGAAAAAAAAAATCAATGTGAAATTAAATTATTCCTTTTTTTTTTTTTTTAGATTTATGTCAGTATCACARCTTAGGTCCTAATGCTTGGGAAGATTTTATCACCCTTCTCCTACAGACAGGATTGACTATTTAGTAGAGTAGGGCAAATAYGGTTTGGATTTTATCCAGGAATGACTAAGCCAACCCTAAACTCCAGAGAAAATATATGAGAGATTCGACAGAGTAACACTAACTCTTTAGCCACAAGAGTAAAAACTAGTACCTAAAATTTGTTCTTCACCCTCCAGTTTCTCCATCCTACTGTTATTGCATTACATGTGTCATGTAAAGAAAATGCTAAACAACTAGAGACTTTATTCAACTAATAGGGACATTAGCTATGAATGCAATAGGTTAATTTAAGAGATCTTAGTGTCCTTTAACATTTTTTTTGTATGCTGATAGCTACATGAAATATTTATTACTTCAGGGTCTCTCCCTTGGCATATTTTGCCAAACCATGATGCATTCTCAGTTTATTCAATTGTTTTGAGATGTTAAGAGCTAGAAATGTATTCCATTAATTTCCTTTGTTAAGAGGAATGACATTTTAAATTATACACAGAATAGGAAATCTATATGCAGTGGAAAGCTCAACAGTATTTTTCAGTTTTTTTAGTCTCGGTGTTAATGCTAATGTATCAATGCTTGTAACTATCATTTGCATTGCATTAAATTGCCCCACTGACCACTTGTGTGATCAGAAAATCCTGCATTCCAAGCAGGATGAAGCCTTCAAATTCAAAGGAAATGAAACTCAACAACTTATTTGTTAGCACATCTTCCTAGGCCTCCTAGTCTGCATCCTCCCAGGCTTCTAAAATGATAAAACACCATTTTAGACTGAACTATTAACTGTGCTTGACTTTGCAAAGCTGTTTTCTCTACTTTTTTTTTTTTTTAATTCAGCTTTGCAAAATCAATCCCAATAGAGTTCATTTTATTCCCCATAGTTTRTTTGATATTTTCTTTAATCTTATAAGACATTCAGATTTATTATCTACAGAGCAGAGCTTTTTCATCTCCCCTCCTGATGGCTTGAGAGAAACAATCTTTCACATATTTCTCTTTTTATGCAAGTATTTACTCTTGCATCTATTTATTAATAAGCATAACAGTAAACAACCTTTACCCAACCTAAATAAAAACGCTTTGAACAATATCTGCAAACTAAGCTGCTTTGGTTCTCACCGATATTAAGCCGAATGCCTTTTTCCCAGAAGAGGTGATCCAGAATTCACTGAGGCCAATGGAAAGCATCTGCTGAGGGCTGCGAGTTTTAGGATTAGCAATAAATGTATCGTTTCCTTTGAGACTGTGTACACGCAGTTAAAGGCATGACAAAAGTCCTTTGGGAAAGTATTTGCATTCTTTTAGAGTCATTTCACTATAACTTTTCTGCAACGTGGATACTGAGCATGCAGAAAGATACTGTAACTAAGCAGAGGATAAGGATGGGAAATGACATTTTTTCAGTTTCTTCCTAGTGTTTAAAAAAAAAAAAAAAAAAAACTGAATAGGACTGAAACTAAGCAGGAGAAAGAGCTTTTATGCTATCTTCCTAAAAATATCCATCGTTTGGAAGTGAAAACAAAAAATACATCTTGTTAACACTAAAAATCTATTTTTCATCAAAATTAACATTTTGCTTAAACGCTTTCAATGTTACTTGCATAAAGTTCAACTGCAATTTTCTTTCACTATCTTGTAAATTCCTTCCATTTCTCCCTCCCCTCCAAGCCTCTTCTAAATGTTGAAGCCTTCCAGAAGTGCCAGAGATCACTTTTTGTTTAGAAACTTAACTGCCTCTCATCTGACTTTATATTCCAAACTGTTTTTCTTCACTTTACTCAATGCTATTSCTAATTAGCTAATGAAACTGATAAGACACCTCCTCTGGGTAGAACCTGTTGCTATGTCACGGTAAGACTCCTCCTCTAGATCTGAGGAATTTATAGTGAAAGAACACCTTGTTCCACCAACTTTCCAGCTTCATATACCTCCTTAAAAGGATTATTAACGACCTAATTCTTGCAGCTAGGGTTTTTTTTTTGGAGTAATTGGGCTAAAAATAGTCCTTTCATAAATATTTTTCCTCCCAATAATAACGTCCAAGATCCTACAGTGTCAGCACTCTGCCATCGTACTCCACACCCTTGTYACATAGAGTTAGTCCAGCTGCCAAACGGGCAGCTCTCATCACAGGGAGCTTGCTTAATCCTTTTTAACCATAGTTATCAGAAGTATAATTAACCATAATAACCAGCAACCATAATTATCAGCCTCTTCACCTTCTGTTCAGTAGCTCCTGCTATAATTTCCAGGCATGGTCAAGGCTCAGGGCTGTTGAAGGACAGAGCTCCACCAGGTTACCTATCCCAACCCCTGGCATCACAGCACTGCCTGGAAGTCCATGACTTTGGTCTCTGGGGACTTGTGGCTTGATCTGCAGAGCGCCCTGCAGACATTAGCCCAGCTGTGACAACATGTGGGTAAATAACTCACATATTCCAAAATCTGTGTGTTTCTCCTCAGATTCAAAGAATGCCCTTCTGCATCTGCAGTTATCTTCCAAGCACTCATCTCCTTGCACACATCTCACCGAGCAAGATGGGCTGCTCCCATGGCACATAACCCAAATGCCTGCCCTTATTCCTGCCATTTCTGTGACTACACCTGCACCAAAACATAGGAGCAGAGGCACTGCAGGTCAGAGACCCTTCTGCTCTGTAACTTTCCAGACAGGAAAGCACTCGAGAACAACGTGACAGCAGTGATAAACCCAGTAGACAAGTTCCTCCTAAAATACATGTTCTATAGGTATTCCAAGAAAACAGGGAAGTTTCTAAGAGTTTTCTAGTTTTCTTTCAAAAGGTTAAAAAAAAAAAAATTAAAAGTTACTCTTTTGGCCATATCTTTCTTTATTACACCAGGAACTACCAGGAAGAYAGGACTTATTTGAAAGTATAGGCTGCTCAGGGAGGTTGTGGAGTCTCCTTCTCCTTCTCTGGAGGTCTTCAAAACCCACCTGGATGCCACCCTGTGCTACATGCGCTAGGTGTGCCTGCCTGGGTGGGAAGGCTGGACTAGATGATCTCTAGAGGTCCCTTCCAACCTTGAATATTCTGTGATTCTGTGACAGCAAGTGGCTACAAAGGCAGAGCTACCACAGGCTGCTCAGCAGTAGGAGCTGGCAGAAAGAAGTTTAAATAGAAAGCAGCCTTACTCACACTGTCCACAAACACCTACGGGTGGGTAGAAGGTTTCTGAAATATAAGCTCCTGGATTGAAGGTTCCTCTCTCTTCTGGGTCTGTACAGCACCTAGCACAACAGAGTCCTGGGCCCCTGACAGGAACTTCGGCATGTTATCGTGATGCAAAAATGATAACTACACTTGAGCTAAGGAATAATCTCCATTGAAAAATCCGGATCTTGTTTTCTGGAGTGTTAGAGAAGGTGAGTCAACTCGGCATCTGTCACCTGAGCGGACTACAAATAAACTCCTCCCAAAGGCCTGTTCCCACTGAAAGCAGCCCACACGGTTAACGCTGGAGCCTGCCCTCGTGCCCACGCGCCRATGCCCTGCAGTGCCCTTCTCCAGAGCCCTCTCATACCAACCCTCATCCCCACAGTCTATTTTAGGTTAGCTTTCACACAGTAATAATACTRCCTACAGGACACTGCTCTAGTAAATTAGGTACAAGGTAGAGGGCCACAGTTAGTGTCTGAGGCAGTCTAAAATAAACAGCATGAGTAACAATCATAGTGCATTTGTCTCTCAAAGTTGTTAGTGAAATAAATTATTAGCTATATCAACATTTTATTTACACACACCACCAAAGCTCCCTTGCTTTCTAAAAGGATGCATTTACCATTGCAGAACTAAGACAAATTGGGATTACACAGACTATTTATGCTACGAAAACATTCATTTATCTTCATTTTTGCATTATTATGGAGCTTACCRGATAAAAACCTACTTTTATTGCTGTTGATGATGATTTATCAACAAGACCGGGATAAGAATTGCAGTAGAAGCTAAAGAAATCTTAGTAACCGTTCAGGAATAATAATAAATTTGTTCCTGAACTCCCTGATGCTATTTCCATATCACACTTTAGAGAGGTAAGGCTATTCTTAAATATCAAATTATTATTATGCACAATAAATCTAGATTCACATCACATTCACGGACTGTGATTTATTAACTCAATGTATTTATTTTCATTTCTGAAAGGTGTTTGCAAGTGCTCTGACCAAAATAACAACAAATCAAAATACTCGAGATCTAGTTTCCTCAAATGTAATTAGTAGAGCCTGCTCATTTACTATCTCATTTACACAAAACTAATGTACAGCCCATTTCCAGGTTCATTCTAAACCATTAATTATCCAAACACTAAATACTTCACAGAAAACAAGCTGAGGGCGACTGAGCATGGGATGAAAAACGATCCCTTCAACCCTGCAGAGAATCCATAGATAATTTAAGCAAATCTCCGTACGTAAGTGCAGTATCCTCAAAGAAGAATACCAGTCCTTGCAAGTCAGCTCTTACTTCCAACGCAGAGCTTTGTTAAGTTATTTAGACCAGCTCTAAAATCATTATATTTAAAAGAAAGTACAGCTCTTTAGGTACACCACCAAGCAAGTTCCATCGCTCAAACGGTAATATATCTGAGTGCAAAATCTGTGTTTTCTCCCTTTATTTTTCTCTCTCCTGAGCCAGTGGCTAGGATTTTACTCTAGAGTTCCTAGATTTTACTCTAGAGTTCCTAGATTTTACTGGAACTACATATTTTGCAACATTTTTTTGCCAGGACCAGTTAGAAACTCAGAATTTGACTTCTATCACCATCATGCTTTATCTTAATTCCCTTTGTCCTCAATAAATGTAGAGCTACATATGGATCAAAYCCTTTCTTTCTCAGGAAACTCTATATGGCCAAAACAGAAGGAGGAATTAGTTTTAGATGTAAACGTTCTGGGAAGAAAAAAAAATGGGGGTGAAATAAAGTAAAATTAAATAATTTTGCACCAYTTTATATTTCATTATGCAACATTAAAGAATAATAAAAAAGGGAAGGGAAGGGGAAGGGGAAGGGGAAAAAGTCGCTTCATGACAAAACTGATAAACTCAATACAGGACAAAGTGGCCCATCAGGGCACGGTGGAAGGAAGAGAATGTAGAGTGCAAAAAGATTTTTAAAGGATGTTTGGGCAAGATCATTTAAATGTTTCCTTATTGACAAATTAGCATTTTACTATTGGAATAATATTTTCTCTCAACATTTTTAACTAGCTTTAACAATATGCCAATTTACTTACCAGCAGGGATTTCTACAATTCTCCAATGGGGATTGCATGCACAGTATTCAGATTCAGCTCCTGCATCAGCTCAATCTAGTATCAAATTATTATAAACAGTTCGAGGGTAATTATTCCTAAAAGAGATTTGATTTTTCCTAATTATTGGATGAAGAAAAACCTTTATTTTGGTTCTGGCAATTCTCACAGAGGCTGAGCTGACATCTGGGAATGGCTATCGAACACATTTACCACAACGGATCTTCGACATGATGTCCTATATTTTCCTTGAGAGAAAAATAAAAAATGCTGTCTCTAAGTATCAGCTACTAAGAGTTAGCATTTTTCACCAGCTCTTCAACCATAGCAAGCAGTTTGTTAGGTCAGTGCCATGAATATACTTTTTTTTCCCCCTTTTTTTCAGGACAGATCAGGCTAGCAGGAACTTGGGAGGGAAAGCCAGGACACACCAGATTATCCRTGCACTTTTTGCTAGGAAAGGCTGAAATCACAACTGCTGAAGAAATATAAGGATCTGCTCTGCAAGATTAATTTTTTTCCAATGAAAATATCCTGACTACAGTTGTGGACCTGATATTAATAACACAATGAGGCCTTTGTAATGAATTCTCCTGTAAGACACAAGCTAAGTAGCAGCACAGCAGTCCTGTAAGAATTTTAATTAGTCCRGTAATATCATGCACCTCAAATAATTTGCAATAGAAAAGGCTTAAAAAAGAAGTTACTTCAAATTTTCTTCGTACAGAGAGAAAAGAGGGACAAAAGAACCTAGCACTTTATTTCCATAATTAAAAATAATTTGTAATAGGATCTAAATTTATAGTTAGTGGTTGTATGACTATTAATGGTTATATTTAAATGACAAAAAGAAAAAAAAAGAATCTATACTAGATGTCATGTCTTCTATTTAAAGAAAAGTGACAACAGAACTTCTGGAGATGTATGTTATATAAAACTGGCATCAGAAAATTAGGTTCCTAAGTTTGCAACAGTCAGTCCCTATAAGCTGAGAGAGCTTCATCTTGACAATGCCTTGAAATGGCAGAGAGGAAAGCAAAGAGGGGGAAAAAGATGAAGAATGAGAACTGAAGTTTCATTAGCAATATATAATCAATGTTCACAATGTTGGTAAAATAATGCTGGCTTAGAATCCTGTTACCTTTATTACACGAACCTTGCACGATCCACTTGAAATCAATACTGAAAAGTTACCATCTATTTTAAGGAACAAAAACCTGTCTAAATCCAGACCATTTCACATTTTTTTGCATTATTGGAGGTGCTGAATTAACATTGTTCTGACAGTAAACTTGTAAGTTGATTCCTTTGCCTCAAGCAACTTCAGAGCTGCATTTGTGAGATGTCTATTGATTTGATCACCAGTAGAAGCCAAGAGGGAATGACAGGAAAAAAGAATTTAAGCACCACCTTGCTTTCTTACACAAACACATTTTTGACTGAGAAGAAATGAAAAATTAGGGTGATCTTCAAATTCCAACACGGCTAAAATTCAGGAATTTGGCTCTCGCCTAACCCCAATGTCACATCTCAACCTCAGCTCCACCATCAATATGTCACAGCCTCTGTGGAGGCAACAAAGATAAGGATCTACATTTTGTTGTCTGTATTAATCCAAAGGTAAAATAACCCAACAAAAAAGCTACCTAATGCATTTAGAAGGAACCCTGATTAAAAATGCAGTAATGCACTCCTAGTTATCTACAAGATTGAAAGGTGCTTTTAATATGTCAGCTACTCTGGGATTGTAAATACAGGGGGACCTTTCTCCTCTCTGTCCTGACCTAAAGTAACTGTCAGCTACCTATTTTCAGCTACCCGTCTCAAGAAAGATACTATATTTGCTCCTWCCTCCACTCATGAGTTGGCATCAATACCAGCTCCTGCTCTGCCCTGTATKCCTGGCCTACGTGCCTGATTACCAGCCTTGACTATATGTCCACCCCATTAGCATCAATGACTCTTTATAATAGTTTCTTTATGCTGTGAACATACATTAATGCATCCATCATCTTAACTTTGGAATTCCTCAGGGTTTTGTACATAGGCTAAAAGGAAAAACCCAAAATGCTCTCATGAAGTAAACCTACAGTTAGTCATTTGAGATGTAAAAGCCTATTACATATGCTAAAAAGATCACCGTTTTTATCATGGTTCCTTTTCATAAAGATTATATAATGGTTATAAAAGTTTGAGATACATGCTAAAAAGATCACGTTTTCTAAACACAGCATTTTTATCACGGTTCCTTTTCATAAAGGTTATAAAATGGCTATAGAAGTTTGAGATATATTACATTTTTTGTACTTTAATGCATTCAACAGCTTTTAAAAACTTGGGGAAAAAAATAAAGCAAGCATTTGCATTAAAAATAAAACCCTGATTATTTCAAATTTTCAAGAAGCAAAATTTCTTAAAATTGGGGGAAATAATTCCATTGAAAAATGCATTTTTTACCTAACACAATTACATAATTGATCGCAAGAAGTCATTTGAAATTTAGGGGAATGAAAAAGCAAGACAGTGAACTGCATATTAAAATGGTCTGTACACACAGCTTCACCTGGATGCCAGAGTATTTCAGCAGAAACATTCAGAATAGAGAATTTCACTTGGATGAGTGCCTCACAAAATGAAAAATGGATCTTTGTTAGGTTCTCAGAAAATCAGGGAATGCATCCAAACAAGAAATGTAAGCATAAAAACAAAAGTTAAGCAACTTCAGATGCCCGCCTCCTTGTCTCACAATAAAGACTAACGTTGGAGATGCTCCATATCATCAGTTGCTCCTCTTTTTAACATTAAGTGCACTTGAGGCACCTTCAGAGCTGCTACTGTGAACACCCAAAGGTGAACGCTTTTACACACCATTGTGCTAGTATCCCACCCAAGTCATAGTRGGATCTAGAAACACGTCTAGGTAGTCCTTGGAGAGGCCAGAGATGTGCTGAGGAACATGAGTCATACTAATGGGCTACATCCCAGKGCAAGATGCAGAGCAACAATGTAAATATATGGGGGAAAATAAATATGTATAGATGATCACATCTTGAGARGAGTCTTGTAGTCAGAGGAAACAGAGATCTGGTTTGAGCCTCATGGAGCTCAAACCCATGTCTCCAAACTCCTATCACTACCCATCAGCAAAGAACAGAAAAGCATCAAAGGGCAGAATGAGACCACATATCCCAACAACAAGGATATTCCACTGGGAGAGGAGATTTTCTGCACCCAATTTTGACCATTTGTCCCAGGAAAAAGTTCTAATATTATGGTAACCAGCTTATCCCCTAATACTCAGGTGACAGAAGCCACATCGTCACAAGGAACCCTTGTTGGCTTGTTTCAAACAGTAATTATTCATTTTAACACATCRGTTGTGCATTTTAGATGGACAGAGGATACTGCTGGACAGCTGGCCTTACAGGCCTCTATTCTGGGTGTTTTCCAAAATTCACTGCGTTTAACAAACTCTCGTTGCTGAAACAAGTGTTTTAGCAGACTATAGACAATAATTTGGCCATTCCATATCACTCCTATACGGGAAGTAGGGAAAAAAACATCTCTAATTTATAAGAAAGTCTGTAGCTTCAGCCCCTGCTCCCAAGATTTGTCACTAGAGGAAGGGCATTTTTGCAAACGCTGGTGTTCATCTTTGAAACTAGAACCTTGGAGAAAATCCTATGGATCCACTTTACTTATGAATATTTCCTCATACTTTTAACAGAAAAGTACATATTTTCTGTGGAGTCCAAAGCCCATTTCTTTTCTCTAATGTATCTCTAAAAAGTTCTCTTCTACTTAGAGGCGCCAAGTCCATAGCTGAGGAATTGGAAAGTGCTCTAATGGAATTACTACCCTGAGGTGGCTTGAATGTCACCATTTCCTTCTCCAACATAACAAAATCTTGAAAATCACATTAAAGATAAAGAGCTGGAATAAATGCTGCTGGCTTTTTCAAAGGAAACATCATTATGGATATTAACACCTTCAGTGTTCACAGTAATACATGCATTAAACATAGCCGCCTAAGTGACTGAAATGCCTGTAAAGCATCTGCTGTGAAGATAAAGTGTAAAGAAAACTCTGGGCTGAGAAACACCCCGGAGAACTGGAATTAAAGCAAAATCTTAAGCATACCTATATTGTGACTTCCATCAGACTAGAGGTACAGACCATTTCAATTTATCATCATACTTAAGAAATCACCTCAACTATTTTGAGGTTATGCAGCATTTATGGTTTTGTCACAAAAAAAAAAGCTCTCTCTTCCTTTTCCTGTAAATACCCTGGTGCTCCAGAAACAAAGTCCTTCATGTTTTGCAATGCAGTTTAATGGAGAAGTTAAATGTTCTCTCTCCTTTCTGCCGTGGAYGACCTTCCCACCAGGACAGTGAATACAAGCCAAGATTCAACTTTTTTTTTTGCAGACACATGGAAAAGCTGCTGGATCTGACCTCCCTACCAGGACAGACAGTGCAGCCCTCCTCCCACAACCCTGTCTCTACCTGGCCATACCACTACACCCACACAGTTGTCTTTACTGTGTGTAACTTCCAGGACAGACACAGTGCCAACACCAGGACAAGCGATGGCTGTAGGAAACAGCACAACATTCCCACAAACTTTAAGCATCRTCTTAGTCTTGTTTTCCCTATCTCAGTCTTTGCATGCAGCTGCATCCTTCACAGATCTCTGCTTGTCTCTCTTCATAACACAACTCAGATTGCTCCTAAAAGCCAGCAAGCACAAATACCCTGTTTTTTGGGTAGCCTGGTCATGTTTTTTTTTGCACTACAGCTCTATTCCAATGCATCCTCTTGGTAAGCAAATGTACTGTGTCGGCTATTTAATATTTAAATTGCTGAGACTKGTGAGTGGATCCAGAGTTGACATTTAATTTTTAAAAAAGGAGAGGCAAAAAAAAAGGGGGGAGGCGGGGGCACAGCAGACAGAATCTTCTTTGCAATTAAATGGTACTATTTAAATAATAATGGTGATGATAATTTGCACTGATGAGTTTTAAGTCCAGGATGGGAGAGTTAGCTATTTGGGAAMTGAGTCACTCAAAAACAGAGGAAAAAAAATGCTGAAGAGCCTTTTGGGCAATAAATTCCCGCCTCTTCTCCATCTGATATTCCTGATGACCCTTTTGTCAGCGTTTTTACCAGGGAGATCTACCAATGATCAAAAGCTGGGATAAACAAGCAGAAAGGCCATCCTGAAAAGCATCTGCACAGCATCATATCTTTGCACCACTGCTAGCGTGGGATGGAAGAGTCAATACCATTCCCAGCTGCACATGCTTCACTTTGTCCTTGAAAAAATCAATCCTTAGTATCAGGCACACCTGGACCTACTAGAACCTACACCCTTATAGCACTTGCTTGTGAAAAAAAGCACCTTTGAGAAGGACTTTCCAAATAACACACAATTATTTTTGCCGAGTGACCAAGAGAAAGAGCAAGAAGAATAAAAAAGCACTTCAAGTGACAACATGTAAATAGCAGGTGGCTTTACATAACTGGCCAGACTATGCTGAAGTGAAAGGGAAAGAAAAAAAAAGACTTCATAGAAGGGGCTAGAATATTTCAGCTTAAAGTCTCCATTTAAAAATTAATGCACTGTGGGAAACTGAATAGTTCAAAAGAAGGAAAAACGACAGCATGCAAAGTCTTTCTTTCATGTTTACATCCTTGGCCTGCGCTAAGTGCTGGTCAGTAACTTTATATTCCTCGCTGGGTTCGARTGCAGGCAAAGTGCACTCAAAGCCAGAGCCTCCCATTACTGCAGGAGCCTGGCTGCA
Organism: Nothoprocta perdicaria; assembly: GCF_003342845.1. Lineage (NCBI taxonomy): Eukaryota > Metazoa > Chordata > Aves > Tinamiformes > Tinamidae > Nothoprocta > Nothoprocta perdicaria. Next base: position 1,927,113 of record NW_020454294.1, read on the forward strand.
CCTGAGTCTCCAGCTCATTTACAGATCCTCCTAACTCAAATCCTCTCGGGGGCCATAATTGCCATGATATGGTAATTAAGTTCACAAGACTCATCTTGGAGTAGTTTAATGCTCATCTAAGCAGCTGACATCCTTGTTAGGGTAACTTGTACTGCCTGGCTACACTTCCAGTGCTTCTCACAAGTGACTCTGGGCCCTAAATTAGTTGGCTCTCCCTCAGAATATATTTGGATAAGCAGCATCTTCTACTTGTCTTGCAGCTATTTCAGCCCTTAACCAGAATTAAGGCAAGAAGACCCAGTAATAGAGGCCACCACCGACTTGAAAGTGCCAAATTCACAACTGCTCTCGGGCAAAACCTCCCCTCCAGCGAGAGCTCAGGCATGGAATTAGCAAAGGGATTAAAACCAGGCAGCCAGGGAATCAAATCTGTGATGGGATTAGAACTGAGCGGTTAAGGAATAAAATTCTCAAGGAGATTAAAAGTAAAAGGTCAAGGAAGAGCGGAATTAGTGAAGGGATTAAGACTGCTCCCTGGCTGTTGTTGGAAAACCTTCTCCACCAAAGCTCTTTCGTGCACTGTAAAATAAGATCCCTACAAAGAAAGCAGGAAACTGGAGCAGTGGCAGCAGTAAATATACTCTGATACAGAGTATACTGCCACTGCTCCAATTTCCTATATATATACTATATATATATATAAAATATATATATATAGTATATATATATAAATATACTCTGCATAAGAGTATATTTTCTCTGTGAGTACTTCCTCTGATACAGAGGAATAAGTGGGTCCTATTAAACACCACCAGGGCTGTGCAGAAGGCAGCAGCCGACTGATTGTTCTTGCTAGGACTGCAGTGAAAGCATCCCCCGAGCCTTCTGCAGCTTATCTGCTTCATTTACCCATCACCTCGTTCCAATCACAAGCAACTTTATTTCTCACTTCGACTTAGATTTCTCACTTCGACTTAGATTTCTCACTTCACCTACCTGGATGCTGAAAACTTGCTTAGAAATCCTCTTTATTACTGATTGGAGAAATCGTTATATATATATATATATATATATATATGTATATATGGCTGACATTTTTAGGATATTCAACCATTAGACAATTGGGACGACAGTTTTAAAAGGAGACAGTGTGTTTTTTACTGTAAGTTACAGCATTTCCCATTGCCTTGCTGTGACTGGAGGCACAAAGGATGTCCCACATGGGCAGTTGCCTCTATGACCTGGTGCTGAGCACCTTCACACCCATTGCATCTCAAAACATGAAGGAAAAAAGTTGATCCAGTGCCTTGGTGGGTGATACTTGGTATGGATCCCATCACCACTCTACCAAAGACCAGCTATYGCCCTGTCTTCAGTAACTGAGTATCATCACAACCTGATTACATCTCCCATATCCTGTCTTTCAAAGGGCATTTTAGCCATAAAATTGTCTGTGTTGCAAACCACCATGATGATAGTCCTCCCTTCAGTCTTATGACTGGAATATATTTATGACAAAAACTCTGAAATTACAGGTTAGCTGCTTAGAGGAAAGTAACCCCCCCAAGAGCGCAGAGTCTGATGAATCAATTTTTCTCTCTTTTTTTGATTCATTGTCAAGCATGTTTGCTTCTAGCAGGTTGAAAAATTAGTCGGTGGTAGGGCAGTACTCCTATACTCAGTTTATTATATGTTGGAAAACAAAAATAGTCCTGTTTCCTATTTGTAATTTTTAGTTGTTGAAAATATGCAAACATTTGTGGGGAACTAGCTGTAATATTTGTACAAAAAAAGTGATGTTTTATGTTTATTGCTGCAGTGCAATCCAATATGCACTGTAACACAGTGCTACATGAATAACAACACTCAAATAAGTGAAATTTAATTACATTTCTCATAGGGGAATTATAGCATAAAAAATACCAGGAAAGTAGCCTATATTCCTTGACATTTCATGGCTCGATTCCTACAGAAAATAAAGAACACTTAATTTTATTTGAAAACAACTAAGTTTTGCTGGATTACGAATATGCTGATTGTGTTTTCTGCAGGTGCACCCTGAGGCACAACCATGGGCTTCCCTCTGCAAGATGCAAATGATACTTATTTCTAAATGTGCTTATTGCAGGTTCATGCCTCCCTTCAGTGGAGGGTACTCATATAACAATTTAATCAAAGGGTTCCACACTCCAGCAATTTTAGACTATATTCTAACACACTTTGTGCCAAGTCAGCACAGGAAACAGACTGTGGCTCATATAGCATCTCTTATACGAGCACACATAGTAAACCCTWATAGAGTGATGCTGTTCAATGCTAGGGAAGTTACCCACTGACATCCAGTGCCAAAAATACACAGAATTATCCAGCAACCTAGAAAACTAAATATTTTTTTCAAAGAGATAAATCAACTAGTGAGTGCTCCAACAAATTACAAGTGTGGGCTGCATCCATGCAGAGCAGGGGAAGGTAGCAACATTCAGAGGCGATTAAATTAATGAGGATTTGGGAGCAGCATTGAGTTGCTGAATCAAAAAGATATTATCAATTTWGCATTCACTCTCAAGGTACTTATCAGTTTCCTCCTAAGCTGTTTAGCTGTTTTTCTCCCAGCAACACAGCAGTGCCGACTGTCCTGCTTCCCGGCAGGAATTAGGTTGGTGGTTATTGTGTAAAGCAGCACACTCAGCTCTCAGTCGTATTTACCATTTCTTAAGAGATTACCAAATAACAAAGGAAAACATCAGCAAGGCAGGAATTTATCACTATTCCACAAATCCGCTAAGAGAGCCCAACAGTTAGCTCTTAATTACTGAGCTTGACTTATATGGTGAAACTGAAGCTATTGATCATGAAGGTCCTATCAGCAGATTGAAATTTGTGCTCCTTTTCAAGAGAGGATAAAATAAAATTTCAGACACATGAAACTACTTCAATTTTAAAGTTTGTGAATGCTCTGAATAATCTTTCCAGATATAATACTTACAGTAAATAACTCTGATCCAACCTGAATTGTTGCAATTGCAGACTGCACTGCTACATGGCAAGCAAGCATTATGTCAAATGTGGCAAGTCTGTACTCATTTTTCTTGAACGTTTAAAAAATTGTAGGCTTTCATAAGGGAGCACCCCACAGCTTCACTTATTAATAGAGCTCACTGGTGATGACGGGCTGCATGTAAACATGCAGGAGAGAGAGAAAAAAAAAAAAAACACTTGTCTATGATTGCTATGATTGAAGGAATGGCAAAAGAGCAGCAATTATTAAAAAAAAAGCATTCAGACATACATGAGCACTGAGTTCATATATAAATTCCCACCCACGCACATGAACTCAATATGCATACAAAGAGAAACTTTCTCCTTCCTTTTCTATAAAAATACACCATTTTAGGTCCACAAAGTTTTATGACAAAATATTTACTGGCAAAGTGCAAAATCSCACATTTCATGATGTGCTTTTATTTAAGCACTGCTGCATTGTTCTTTCATATATGTTATTTGTGCTTGTGGCATAATACAGATATTTACMCCTAAGTCACTTTTATAATCAGACTCTTTTAGGACATAGTTTCAGCTCATTCTAAAGTAGATACCTAAACCAGGTCCATTGGATTGCATGTGAATGTGCCCATTTCTTCTCACTGAATACAAAGGAAATCTAAAGGAGGACTAGCAAAGATGGAGACTTTTTATATCACACAAGTCTCATGTAGGTGAGACGAATTCCAAGCAAAGCAACAATATTCTGGATTATGCAATAAACATAGCACTCAATTACAAGAAACAATGTGCTTTTTAAAGATGACTGAGAATCCATGCTTATATACTTATGTTTATATACCCATGTTTATATATATGTTTATATATAATCCTAAGGAAAGTACTTTTCCCTAGGAAAGTAAGGCTGCTAAAATAAGAAGGATCCCATAGGACAACTAAAACTATAGCCAGAGGTAAAAAAAAAATCACATAGATTTAATTAAAGATATCAGTCTTGTTGCTGAATTATAGATATACTTTGAGTCTCTTAAGGGAAGGACTCACTTTGTACCTCTACCYGACGCCATCCTCATATGACATCCATAAGTCAAGCACCTAGACCCTGAATTAGCCTACAAAACACCACTGGGACAGCACAGAGGCACTAATAAGATCATTTTTTTCAGGGCACAGACCAAAATGAAGGTCAAGTTTTGTGCTGAGAGTAGAAATGATCATACACAACTATTACTGTAATGCATCAGAAACACTGCTCTTCTCTGGAGCTGCTCAGCTGATAAGGCATTAAGTAAAAAGTTTCTCATTAAGGGCACCTTAGAAACTGCATGGTGGCTTTTGCCATAAGGTTTAATCAGATCTGTAAATTCCAGGGAAAACYACCCAACTGAATAAAATTCCACCGTGTTTTTGCCAAGTTGGCTCTAAAGTCAAAGAAGAGAGGCGGGGGGAAGTAAGGAAATGAAGGTTCAAAACCATTTTATTCTGGTTATTCTACAAGCACCTACCRACCACAGGTGCCTTGAGATTTCCCTCCTCTACAGCACAAAAGGAGGACCARGTAGGATCCTGTCCCCTATGAATTCTGGCTAAGGAAAAAACACAACATCTGCAAATTTTATCTTGGTTGATCTCACTTCTTCCCTTCTGCTCCTATCACCTTCCATTGCRGAGGGAAATCTTTGGAATCCCCAAGGAAATCAGCGGCAGGAGGAAGCGAGCAAAACCCTCCTCCTCAGAGAATTTAGCAGAGCTATTTGGTACTTTCTCTATTTTTTAATCCTCAAAGATTTGTCGAGGTGGGACACTTCACTTTTTGACGCAGTCAACTGCTGGGCTAAGTGCATTGCTAATGGCCAGCTCTATATGGCCACTCATTATAGAAAGATGGGAGGCCACTTCATTTTGTGGGAAAACTTGCTAGTGGAAAAAATGGGCGAGATTAATGCACAAACATGACTCCTATAAAATGGGCCCAAAGTATTTTCTGCGTATATTTTTTAATGTCTCCAGTATTCTGTATTTGAAGACTTTGACAACATAATTCGGAGAAAAAAAAAAAAAAAAGTGTATTTATCCTGCATTAAAAACACAGAGAGCTAATCTCCCAGAGGAAAGAAAATAGTTATGCCTGTTGCCATGATAAGTGTTTCAGAAGACAGAAAGAAAATCTCTCTTCCTACAGCACAGTGAAACACAGAGAAGAAACTTCTTTGTTCATGTCACCTTATCCCTGCCCATTTATACACTCAGGGTTGGAGAAGAGACAGCAAAATTCCTGAGTGTGCTTAATGTCAACCTTTACTAATTTCAGCATGATCCACGTTYATAAACATTTTCATTAACTATCCCATACAACACTCCGCTACACACTTAGCCTAATTAGATTATGGAAATGGTTTTCAATCAGGAAGGTTTAATTAGCTGCAGTTATTTCATATGCTATTTCCACTATGTTTATGGGATGGCATGGGTAATTTCATAATGAAACCAAAATAAAAAGATTTTTCTTACAATTTTCTAAGCTACTGCCATACACAAAACATACTTCACTTTTGGGAGGCACAAGTAGACGCTGCTAAGAGGCACAAAATGTAATGCTGAGTTGCAGAGTGTTTAATTTCACATCTCCACATTATGAGAAAATCCTGATTGGATCCAGGTGGCCCTTTATAAAAAATAAAATTAAAGTAAATAATAAAATTGGAGGGGGGTGAAGTTTTCTCCTGTTTCAATGAGAAAATGTAACATAAAACACAGGTTCCATGATACCATGCTCCATCTTATCCCAAAAAGTGAGCCAACACATCAGTACCAGGAAGACATGTTTACAAATTCAAGCTTATGGATTCTGTAGGTCTTATCTCCCAGTGAAAAAAAAAAAAAAAAACAGGGATAAAATTCTGTTTGCCCTGAAATAAAAAATCAGGTTTTTATTCTTGTACAGCATAGACAGCCTTATTCTCGTTTTTGCTGCACATAACTACCAAGTCACATGCTAGGTCAACAGAGCAGTGCTGCTTCGGAGATCCTTTGAAGACAGATTACAGAAAAAAATTGTATTTCCATCCTCAGTGAAATGCTTTCAAGAAAAAAAAACAGTATATAAGGATAGAATCTCTGCAGATCACAACAGAATAATTGTCAAAATATCTTTATCCCATATATCAGACTTCCAGATGAAGAAAATCGAGTATTGTAAGTATAAAATTGACTGTAAAATTTTATTTGGGGAAAGATATGGAAGGTAATACCACCTCTCACAAATGTATATTCTGTGGTTTTTACAAAAATAGGATGCTTACCTTGGAGRAAAAAAAAAGGGTATAAAAATATAATTTGCTGAATGAACAGTACATTCCACAGACAGAGCTTCACCTCCCACTCTAAACTTCCTTCCTTTCATCAGATTAATTTATTTTGGCCTGAAATTTCAACCTCAAGGTGAATATTTTTAAGAAATTTAAGGAAATTGAGTTTGGCTGTTTTTCAATTTTTGTAGTTATGCATGAAAAACAAATTATATTCCTGGAAATCCATGCAAGAATAATAGCAGTCAGAAAAATAAGTATCAAATTCTATAAAATCATTGATACCATTAGGATGAAACTTTGTAAAGTCTTTGGAAATACCCTTTCAGTGTTATARGCATTCAAAAAAGATAAATATTCTTCTTTTTCTCAGGTTACTGTAAAATTTTTCAAAAAGCAGGTAAATTGCTGCAGAAAGTTTGGCTCAAAAATAGTTCATTAAAATTTTAAACTTTTGTTCAGTGACATAGTAACATAGCTATCCTGGTTATGTTGTTCTTTAAGGAAAAAACATATATATATATTTTACATATACATAAGTAATATATATTCATATATAATGTGAATCTACTATTAAGACTTAGCACGCAAAGATCTAGTACTCAAAGGTTCAGTGAATTCAGAGTAAAATTTATATGGTTAATCTTAAGTCTTAGCAGCTTTTGTAGAGTTATAATACATACCTCATTTGGCTTTTTCTTTTCAGCCATATATGTCTTGCCAATATACTGAATATTTACCCTATTTTAAATAAGATATTTCAATAATTAAAAAAAATATATTGGGCTATTATACTTATGTCTACATAATTTCAACATGTTTTTACCAAAAACATGACTGGATACTGATTTCAGCACAAATCGGTACTTTCTGGGCTACGTTCACCCTGCAAATCCAAAATCCATCTGATTTTGTCCCATATATTCTGTAGCTTGGACCTGCATCAACTCCTGGCTATCACAAAATGCCCAGACTGAAGGATATTGGAGCAGACAGTGCAGCTGACGAAATTCTGCATTTACCTCTCAGCTTTTAAAATGTGGATTGGTAAAACCCAGGCATCTCTTCTAAAGCTAGGCCTCGCTCCCTGAATTTGACCTGAGGTCTGAAGAGCTCCCTAGTTATCTGACCTGGAGGCAACGGGCATGGTTTTGAAGAGGAAAAAAAGAATCACAAAATTTACCAAATGCCAAATTTCACAGTTCCTCACAAACTTCAAAGCTAGAAATGAAACTAAAGGCCTTGCAACCCTAATCAAGAGCCCTAAACTTTTGATGTCTCTACCCAAAAGTTCTTGTTCCTCTACTGGTGCTACCAACTAAGAGACCACAACAGGTCCCTTCCCTTCTCCTTCCCACGTATGGATGAAAGTGCCAGCAGTTAGCAGCTTCCATGTGCTCTTTTATGCCAGCACATGAAGATGTTTTGTTCCTACAATTATAAACTAAAAGATGATAAATACGACAAGGTCTGATTCATGCTGACATTCTTATTGTAGCAACACAGAAACCATTTAAAATGTCACACCACTGCAGACGCCTGTGTCACAACGACAGTGCCAAGTGCCTTTACCCACAACATCCATTGAGGTTGAAAGTCTTTGCGTGGTATGGAAAGGAAGAAAGAGATAAATATCTGACATGGAAAGAAAGAACACGGAACTCTGCTGTTCCCCTTGAATTCGTAATCACAAAGTGATATATTTAAGCAAACATCCTCTTTGTCACTTCTCAGCTGCTGAAAATGGATCATAAGGTGAGGATGCATAACATCTCCATGGTCCATTACTTCTTACTATCCTGCAGATGGAGCGGGGCTGCTGGAGCTCCACCAAACACTTTAATGGAGAGCAATGCTTTAGATGTCTAACTCTTCCCCAGTCCGTACACGAGTGATGGACTGCAAGAACAGCAACAGTCTGACTAATTAGTCTAGCTAAAATCTGCTCAGCTCTGTTACCTGTCCCTCCTAGTCTGTGTTTGTGGGGGTGTTCACTACTGATGCAGCCTCCATTAAGCTCCTTCCAAAGCTTCTGATCACCCTGTACAATACTGCAAACATTTAGAAGTCTCTAATTGCTTCTCTTGCTTGTAAGAAGCATTTAAATAGAAACACATCAGTGTTTAAAGCTTATGAATAATTTTCTAGATATTTCATCTCTAATGCAGGAGAGCTGAAATCTCTTTACTAGTTATAGAGTTTTTTACTTAGGAGGAAGTTTAGCAAAGCACTTCTACTTAGAAGTTTAAAAAAAAAAATCTAAAAATCTTTTTTTTCCCCTCTACTCAAAACCAGCCACGGCAGACTGTAGGATTTATTAAGTCACTTGAGCAAGTCACCCAGAGAGGATGTGCAGTGCCTTTCCCTGGAGATACTTAAAAGCTATCTGCATGCTATCCGAGGCAACACACCCGAGGTGACCCTGCTAGAGCAGAGGGGTTGAACTCGATGTTCTCCAAAGGTCCCTTCCAACTTCAATCACTCTGTGATGCTGTGTTCAGCTTCCTCAATGCAGCTCAAAACTCTGTTAACCTGCCACAGATAATGTGCACCCATTACAATCCCAGAAAAAGACTAAGGGAACTTTACCAAAGAAAAATGCTGACTTTGCTATCAAGACTAATGCTTCGAATAAATCTAATTGTGCTGTGAGAAATCTTTTCTAACAGCAAATGCAACCACTCAACTTCCCAGAAGAGAGTACAGAAACCTCAACCTGAGTGTAAATTGCAGCATCTGCCTGCTCTGCCGTACGAAACAGAAGTGAGAACAAGCACCAAAGCAGCAACAACTACTTAGCAAGGTCCCACAAAGCCCTGTTAGAGTGATCCTGATTTCACTTCTCATCAGGATCAGCATTAGCCCCTTCCTAGAAGCAGATGTGATCGCCAGCTTTGGGGCTCAACACAGTATCACCTGCTCACAAACACAAGAGAATTGTCTCACCCATCACTTAACGGACCTGTTTGCCACAATACAGGGTATTCGGCAAAGGGAAGGTTGGCCAAGGCAGCCTCCACGGACCCTGACCAGGCAGCAGGTGCTGCAGGTATCTTACCACACTTGTCTTCAGCTCCTTCCTCTCTCCTCATTCCTTCTTCAGACAAGGAAGTTTGATTACATGCCCTTTTGGGTCTTGCATGACCTTGTAGATAGGTCTTGCATGACCTATCTACACTCATACTAGATCATTTAAGAATTACAAGCTCCAGCAATTCAGCAATTCCAATATTTTCAGACGTGACACTAAAAATGCTAATGCTGACATGTGCTAAGGGCTTTTCCTAAGCTTTTTTCTTACCTTATTGTCTTTTCTTTTTTTTTCCCCTCTCTTAAGTGTTAATGCAGAAAGACAAAGTTTGATTAACTAGAATGCTACATTTCCTTTAGGTAAGGCAAACAATCAATTTAGGCAGGAAATGTGGTGGACATTAACGAGTCACAGTAATAACTTCATGCTTCTACACTTCCTATTCAGAAAAAAAAAATAAGAGTGGAAGTATCCATCTGATTTCACAAAATACTTCAATACTTTAAGCAGAAATGAAGCTAGTTCTTTCACTGTATGCAGCAAATGACAGTGTTCCCAGGTCTCTTCCAAAAAGATGATCGTTATAATATGTCATGTAAAAAATAATTCCCATACATGGGGCCTTGCTGAAAGAGATGCCCAGAGTTCACAATATGCCTAAATGAATTTGAGGCATGAGTCCTCCTGACTTTCAAACGGGTCTTAGGCTCCTAATTCTCTCTCAACTATATTTGGAACTTCCGTCCACAAACCTTAAACATCAGACACACTCTTTTCATTATGGCTTGTGTCCAGAAAAACACTTAAAGATAGTTCTCATTAAGCAATAACGAGGTCAGTGGGACTATTTGGGTGCTTAAAAGAGCATGTTTCAGGTCACAGTTGAGGAGAGCCCTGAAGAACTCGATTATGAGCACTTACAGAATAAGTGAGGTTCATCCCAGCCAGCTTGGGCCAGCCACTATCCAGTTTAGTCCCATTCCATCACCTAGGTCTATTCTACAGCCAAGAGAAACCAGACACCATTTAACTCACATGATGACTGAGGAGGCTTTTAGGCTCTCTCTCCAACCTTGCCAAGACAGATTGGGAATTACAATTATCCCCCAGCCATCATTATTACTGCGTGTGCACAAACATGCATTTTGCACAGACACTGACACAGGGCTGCTACTTCACGCATTGAAACTTTAGGAAACAAGCAATTTAAAGATCTTTTCAAACAAGGGCTAAAAAAATCTGTTTGGCAGTTAATTATAAAGATGATCATTATAACCAGTCTTCCTTCTAAGGAGTTTGAGATATRAAAAGGCGATAAAGAGACGGCAAGTGAGGGAAAAACATTAGTATAAGAGGGAGCATGGTGAGGATTAAACATTTTGTCACTTCTAAACCTGTTAAATTATATTCTGGGGGATGAATATGACAAATCAACATGAGTCTGAATATAGCCTTTTTTTTGTTTCTAACTGCAAAACTGAACACCCTCCACAGAGAGAAAAAAAAAAAAAAAAAAAAAAAAGATTCAGAACTGAACCAGATGCCATTTCTATACAGCTGGGCTTTTTCCTATAAAGGAATTTAGCCTCCAAGCTCTCTCTCACTGCTGTATCACCATGCAGAAATCAACAGCAGATATTTGCAACTCCTTTTCCACCAAGACCTCAAGAGATCCCCTAGTCCCACTGCCATGTACAGGTAGGAGCAAGACACTTAAATGAAGTCCGGCAGATGTTCCTCAATGAAAGGCAGTCTTCTAAATCTGGTGGGGCCATTGGCCATTGCCTGAGGAAAAAATCCTCCCACAGCTGAAAAGTTTTGCTAATTTTCCAACATCAGTCTTTCATTCCCTCCTAACTAACCTGGTTGTCCTTCAGCAAATTTTCATTGATCTTCTCTGTCTCCAGTGGGTCTACAGCTTTCATAAAACCTTGTAGGAAAAAAAAAAAAAAAAAAAAAAAAAAAAGATGCCTCAGCAGCTCTATTCCCAGCAGAATAACTGTTGTCTTCAGCTTGCCTACGACACTGCTCCTGATATTTCCCTGAGTGAGATTTACTATTTTTGGCTCGCTGTATATTCAGTTTGTAGTTCTCCATCACTCTTGCTCCCCTCTTGTCTTCAAAGATCCTTTCCCATCACACAGCAGCAGAGCCAACTATTCCCAATACTGCTCTTAAGCATCTGATTTCCCCATCTCACACACAGTGCAGTGCACTTGCCTTTACTGACATTTGCTCGGCTGCTTTCAGGCTGCCTTTTTTTATTTCTCCAGATCATTACAAATTCTGATCCCATCACCTAAASTGCTGGCAACCCTTCCCATAAACCCCACCTGGGCGCTGTCACTCAGCTCTGCTAATCAAAGCGTAGAGCAGAAGCACACACAGGGCAAAGATTTCCACTGCAATTCRTCCCCCTGGGTTTGACRGTGAAGCCCTTAATTACTTCTGGASACAGATTTTTCCATGAGTTACAAATTCCCTGTGTTGCACTTGTGCCTAGATCATCCTTCAATCATTTGCAACGTTATGAACTCACTGTGTTATGGTTGTATCTAGATCATTCTTCATTCGCTTGCTATGAGACCCTCATGTAAAAAAGCATCAAAATTCTTCTAAAATGTTCAGATATGCTGTATGTGCTAAATTCTTCTTACTCACTAGACATTTACCTCATCCAAGAAAGAAACAGGATTAATTCACTACAAACTATTCTTGACAAATCCATGCTGGATGCCGGCCAAGAGAAGAAAACTAGTTTTAATCATTCATGACCAAAATATTCCTACTGAAGCACAGCTGGAGTTTTTGACTCAGCACTGGCCGGGATGCAACACAGGTACCCAGGGGAGAGATGCCATTTTGGTTACTTTCCAGCTTATTAGGGAGGTAATAACCTCCAGGCTGAAGCAAAAGGGTAAATCCATGCACCAGGAATCTGTGCCATATCCCCAAGCATGAATTTCTACCAGGAGGAAGTACTTTTGGATTGCAAAAAGGTTTTTGCAGAGAAAGTTGCTGGAAAACTGAATGCAGAAGACAGACTCAGCTTTTGATGCTCTTGGTATTTTCAACAGCAATATGAGGCTGTAGGACAGGAGACCTAACCAAATAAGGTAATTTGAAACCATTCACCTGCCATCTTTTAGCCAATATCTGATCTCACTTAGTAGTGCTAAAAACATTATCCCAAGCAGCTGTGCCATGATGAAACCTGCTGGAGATTTGGACTTTTCTCAGCAAAAATCAGATCTTTCAGCCTGCCAGGACATGCAAAGCACTGAACTTCTGGAGTTCAACCTTACAAAATCTGGGCAAGGAAATCTCTTGATAGATATGAAMGATTAATATTAAAAGCATGATTTTTGAGTTTGAGTCTTTTTTTTTTCCTGCAACGAGACATTTTTTAGAACTACATCCCCACGCTTAACAACTTCCTGTACCTTCTGCCTTTATAAATCAGCACTCCTGACTGTCAGAAAAGTGAGGTGAGTATTAAGGAGGTTTAAACGAAAATAGCCATTTTACCCACTGAAAAGCAGTGTGCACTAAAGGACTCTGTCAAAATCAGGAAGCATCAGTGTGGATAAATGGCCCAAAACCTCCCGGCAAAGCATTGCCAGCAGCGTTCCCTTTTGAACCCTACCCCACACACTGCCTTAGAGATGGGGAAAAAGGAGCCCTGCAGATTTCAAAGGATCTCTGCATAGACCCAGGCCGATGCTGCTCATAAAAGTGTTCAGTTTGCTGAAACTTCAGGAAAAAAAAGAAAAATGTGACCAATCTCTCCAGCCCCTTTTATCCAAGGGATATTATGCACTGGTGGTTATCTTTTAACTAAGCTTTGTTTATCCCTCTAGCATAACACACTGTAAAGCTGTGGTGCATTATGATTGAGTCAGATCTGTTTGCCAATCTGGTTGGATAAATTAAAACTTTCTGCTTCCTGAAAAATACAGAGGTTATGAGTAATCTGGGGGAAACCTGATGTGTGGGTAACTCCCTCACCCAGCAACCTCATACTTGCACTGTGTGAGTGAGCGAAAGCATCGTGTAAATGTTGATCTTTCCACAATTAAGTATCATTTATTTAATTGCAATTTGCAGTTGGTTTAAATAACATCACTAAATAGCACTGAAGAAGATTTCTTTGGGCTCACCTCTCCCACTCACAGCCCCTTCTCTCTTGGTACCATAAACTCATTTAAACGTATCAAGCCAGTGATARTAAAAGCAAAGCTAAGATAAACACACGCTTGCTGTAACCTTGCAAGAATTCTGATAAAGCTTCCCCAAAGAGGCTGCTTTACAGTGTTAGGGCTGTTTGTCCAAGACATATGTTTTTGTTATAAACCAGGTGCCTGGATATCTTAAAATCTACTGGCATGTCAGAGTAAAAGCTAAACAAGAAGCACATCACCCCGCAGAGCTTCTGCCAATTAACCTCTTTGTAGCCACCCCAATCGCTCTTAAAGGCTGAGGTTTCATGAAAAAGCTCTGCACGATGCTCCGTCTTCCACTTCGGCTCTCCTGACCCCTACAAGTAATTGCTATTTATTGCTGCAGGCGACTGATTCTTCTCTAGGCCGAGCCTTTCCAAGCAGCTGTTTGGAGAATACTAAGATCGCAGGTTCAGGAGGCTGCGCTCAAAACATTRCTATGCCTGGAAACACTTTAACTGCTACTGCTGAGAGAAATGACTGCAATTGCTTATTATTAAAAGAGATCACATAAGCAGGAAAAAAAAAAGCTGCAAAAGGAATAATTTTCACTGTAAGGCAACTTCATTTCACTTTCTGTGCCGTTTTATTCTGTAAGTGCTGGAGAGTAAGCTGGAGTAAAATAGAGTTTGACTCTTTCAAACCGGTTGTTAAGGAACTGACCACCTTCCTCATCTGAAACACCATCAAGGTAATCTATCCCCTTTTTCCCTTACAACCTATGCCACTGACTCAAGAGTCCCAAAAGCCTTAGCCCTACTCTCCCAGGTGCCTTGCAACTTTGATCGTGTCTTCTTTTGGAGAGGTACCGCTCTGGATCAAGCAGATCCTCATCTCTCCCACATCCCACAAGGAGAGAAAAATACTCTTACACAGGACTGACTCTTGTAGGACATCCTTAAGGTAGGGTTAGAAATGAATCACAGCTAAACGCTGAATTCCCACAGATGTCCAACCTTCTCTCAGTACTATCAGATGCTGTTGAAAATATGGTTTAGCCTGTATTCCTGCTAGCAATTTTTGCTAGAAGGTGATACGTTACACATTGACTTTCCTATGGATCAAAACCCAAATYCTATGGAGCCTTGGGATGGCTTATCTGGAAGTCTGCCAGACAAGTGCTTCCCTACAATTATACACTGCTGTGTCAGTGCGTGGTTTAGCCCCTGCTTAACAAATTTACTAGATTAACCTTCATGATTCATGCAAACAGCGCCTAAGTGGCTAACTACAGTATATTGGCAGGGAAGTGAGAAATGTTACTCAAACAATAAAAGAACACCCTTGAATAATGAATTAGGTTTTGGCAGGTCAACAACAAGATGACTGACAGTCAACCAGTCCATGTCACAACTTGGTCACAGGCGAGATGAGAAAAAGGAAGCGAGGCTGCTCTGAGCAAAGGCCTTTCAGCCCCGTTGCTTAGTATGGAAGGGTTTTACAAAGAAAGACGTGCCAGATGAAAGYGTCTCACCCATGTTCAACAGCAAAGAGCATATTCTGTTCTCTCTGTTTAGAAAAAATTAAGAGAGCAGAACAAGGTATCGAGAGGAACCCACCCACACTGCTCTTCTCCAGCTCTCCCACGAACAATAACGCTGCTAGGTCAAGATTACAGCAATCAAATCTGTTTTCTTCTCCAACCTGCATCCTGTGTATTTTTAAGATGGAAGCAAGAAGTCAGCATTTCAAGCTGTGAAATTAGCATCAGTTTTGGAAAGAGTCCTCTAGAAACCGTTCCTGTAGCTGGCAGAAAGGATCGATTTTTGAGAGAAGTTATCAATCCCAATAACTAATTCTTCTTCTTATAAAAAGCAGTAACACCACCAACAAAAAAATTAACTTGAATTAACAACCTGTCCTCACTGCAATTTAAAGCCAATCATTGAAAAATGATAACTCCCCCAATAATAATAGCTCCCCCAAAATCAGCCATCTATAAATCTGAAAGTAAACAGTAGCCAAAGCAAGCCATGTAAATAAGAGATCAAGTATCTTCCTAGAGCAAGAACAACAAAGTACCATTTCTAAACTCTTCCAGGGCCTCACAAATGCCTAGAAGACTGCAGGACTTTCACATTCTGTAAAACAATGAAATATTCAATGTCCACTGCCATCTTTGCCTTCAACATCCTGTTGTGGCTTTCCTTTGTGGAGTGAATTATGGCAGCATTTCAGCCACTGCAGAACCAAATATTCTGAATTGTGATTGTTGCCTGGCTGAAATTTGGTGGTTTGGGTCAATAAATCTGTGTAAATGCCGTATTTGTGTGGTTAAACTCATCATGCTATCTGTGCTAAGTCGTTCAGAGCTATTTCACCATAATATTGAACACAGATGGGGCCAAACTTGCAGTTCTGTATCATGCTACAAGCACGCAGGGGGATAACGGAGGACCTTTCGAGCTGGAAATCTGGCCACTCTTCTACTGGAAGCATGGGAAGGAAGAATGAATAAAGCAGTACTCTGGTTTACATTTGTTCATTCTGAAAAACGTCTCTCTCCTGGATCSTACACTTTTTCCCCCTGACATTGCACTTCCTTCCCCAGGCCCCTTCTCCCTTTCAAGTGTCTCTCTTCACTAAAGTTCCTGCTATGCTGAGCTGAGTAACGGTCTACAAACCAAAAGTTTCTTTCTGAAATATTAAGCATGTTGTGATATCTTTGGYTTCCTTAATGCCTTAATTTTTGTGAAAGGCATGAAACCAGTTAGACTTACTTCTGCTATGCTGCAGGAACTGTGAAACCTACCCATGATCTGACTTAGAGCAASATGCAACAGAGGAGACTGAATTTCTCACCAAAGAGTATGAGCTGACAGCCAATAATRGCAGTTTACAAGAAAAGTATCTCCTGAAGGCTAAACGATAGTTTATGGTCATGGTCATGGTCCATTCAAAGGATCTGACAGACCTACCTATTTATTCTATCCTGTTTAGGAGAAGGGATGAAATGAAATTTTGTATCTATATGAAATGTACTATAATAAATCAAAATGTCAATGCACAATTGGCAGGAAATGCAGAACAGGTATTTAAACAGTGACTCCTGGAAAAAARCTTCCTCCCTGGACACAGGATGCTTTCCGTTCACGATGGTTTATCTTTCAAAAAGCATCAAAAAGCAACAAATGGAAACATGACTGAAAAGCACTGGACACCAAGAAAGAGTAAGTGACATGAAAGGAAGAAAGGAAATTCAAAGCAAGCTCCACAGAATGAGGTAAAGTTACTGAAAGCCCTCAGTGAGCATCTGAGTGACACAATGCCAATCAAGCTGAAAAGCACATACATTCCTTCTGTTTTTTTCCCCCCGCTTCCCGCATCGAGCAATGGTTTATCAGCAGCTACAGAATCTTAATTTGGCTATTTTTAACAAGCATACCATTTTGCAATCCTGCAGTCCACCAGAAGGATTTGTGAATCTCTCCAAACACTCCGCCCAGGTCCAGATAACTTTGTCAGCRCAAACAGAAAACTTCTGGCTCCAGAACGAGCTGATGCGAACTGACAACCCAGCAAAGAATTTCTTTCATATCTGAAGTTTGCATGAGTAGGCAGCTGGGACTGTGATGAATGACTATCTCTGGTTCCAGCGCTCAGCTTAAGACATTTCTTTGGCAGAGCCTGACAGATAAAAATGCTGCCAATATCAACTGCTGGTATTAGCAAGCTGCTTCAGGAAAGCGACCAAAGGTGTTTCACAATGTCTCTCTCCTTACAATAAGGCTTAGTTCAGGGACAAATATTCATCACTGGCTGAAYGGCAACTGAATTTTGCTATATTTTATCTCAAAATACCATTACAAACAGAAAAACAAATATTTTGTTTTGAAAAACTTTAAACAAATGGGGTTTAGATGATCTCTAAAGGTCCCTTCCAACCTTAAGGATTCTATGACACTATGACTCCATGAATAGTTTTCAATTTCGAGTCGCTCTTTTTCTTGAGGTCAAGTCCTTTTTCGCAGCTCACTGGCCACTTGGATTGCCTGAGAAGGTGTTTTTCATAAGCTACTTGTTGAGCTTTCCTGCCCCTTTTTGGTGGTCATATTCCCCTATTTCCAGCAGTGGGCACTCCTAAGTGTGTTTGCACAGTCCTAAAGGACCGGCCGCTTTGCAGAATTATTGCGAGTATAGACCCAAGCCTGATGTCTATCTGCAAGCTGGCATATTTTCTAGTCATCATTCAACTGATCAGGCAAAAACGTCGGATTTCAGGAGCAGTCACCGTACGGACATGCATGAAATCAAAATCCTCAAATATTCATTGTTATGTGTGCAAAAGAGTCAACCATTTAATCACATTTGCACACTTTTATACATGTAAACAAACCAAAATAAATCTGCTGTCTGTACCTTTTGCCATGGCCCAAATGCTTTTCATCCTGCTCACAAGAGTTCTCACACTGATTTTGGTGGCATTATTTATACAACAAAAGCAACCTGGATTTAGCCCTCAACTATCCATTTGCCCTGCTTCCTGAATTTTAAGTTTTGCTTCTGCACCTTTTGCCATGGCCCAAATGCTTTTCATCCTACTTGCAAGAGTTCACACATTGATTTTGGTGGCATTATTTATTATTATTTATTATTATATATTATTTATTATTATATATTATTTATTATTCCAAAAGGAACCTAGATTTAGTCCTCAACCTGCTTTTTAAATCTTAAGTTTTGCTTCTACTAGGCTTTGCCCGCATATCTTCAAACATCCTCCTGATTTTCCAATTACTAAGCCCATAGGTATTACTTATGAACTGATCATGGGCAGGATTTAACAGTTCTGCAGGTAACACACAAGACAACATTAGATTCAGCCAGCAGCACAGGTACAGGTTGTTGTCAATGCCAGGTTTACCACTGGGGTACACATAGCCCCATCTTCAACATAAGCCTCAGAGATGAAAACAAAAGGGCAATCCAAATAACCCCAGCTAGAGCAAATGCAAAGCAGATTCCAAGCTCCATTCTCTTTTCATTTACTGATGCCATGTATCTGTTTTATTGTTGCTATTATTATTATCATCCATTTTTTTATAATTGCCCTCCAAATCCTTTACCACTGCTGTTTAGCACCTTCTGCAGGAACTTCCTCTGCAAGGCAATAAAAGTCCCTAGAACACCCATGAGAAGTAAATATCACAGTATTTAAAAAGTTCTAGCTTGCTTTATTCTCCAAATCCCCAGACTTCTGCAAATACCACAGAGCAGCTTCAACAAATTGCTAATAAGCACCTCTATGTTCTCTATGTCTAGCCACAATAGCTCATTAATACTTTAGCTTGGGGATTTTTTTTTTTTTATGGAATTAGGAATGTTTTGAAGCACATCAACACATCAAGTCAAGATGCTCTTCAGCACAAAATTTCATTACACCATCCTATAAGCAGAGTCTGAAACTGAAACTTTTTTCCCTTAGCATTTAAAAATTTCCAAACAAATAGCTTTAATCTTCTACAGATCTAGTGAGACTTCAGCAAAAAAAAAAAAAAACCCTTACTTTTTATAGTTCTGTATTTCTCCAAGATGAGCTCAAAGTGTCAGCTGAGATAATTATCAGGGAGATTATGCAGATCTTATTTTCAAAACATTTTGTTTGCTCTCTTGTTATCTAATTGCTTACTGTTTGCATGGAGCTTAGAAAACAGCAAGCTTTAGAGACATATCAAGCATTACTTATTTGGCAGAAAAATAACTTGCCCAAATGATATTCGTATTTTTGGCACTCTTTTCTATATTTTGAAGATTTTGGTTAACCTATGCACTGTGTGAAATAAGAAACATACCTTTCCACTATTGTTTTTGGACTATTCCAGAGGACCAACAAAAAATCAGGAAACAGAGAAAAGGTGCAGTATGAAAAAAAGTCTTGCAGTGACCTGCTTTCCTCCTAGCTTCCCTGGTRCAAAGGTTATTAGGCTCAAGTAGGACCTGCTCTGAGTCAAGCCAGTACCACATAAAGTGCACAACCACCTTATGGAATCACTACACGTTTTGCAAAGTGGACAAAACCACTTCAAGAAGTGGTTCCAAGCTTCTTCAAGTTGACAGGCAAAAACTCACCCAAACTGCATGAAATTAAGCATACCTCAAAACTTTTAACCAAACTACAGACAAGATCTTTCCACAATCCAAACTGCCTTGAAAAGCAGAGATRTCCTAAAGTCAACACATAATTGTGATCAGACACACTTCAGGACCTCAGTTATCACCACGAACAAGTTACAAGCCACAGCCCTGCAGAAATTCAATTCATGTTTTCACCTATCATCTCCAGGTATTTCTGTAAGTACTTTGCAGCTCCTTCCATTTATTTAGCCCATCCAGAACGATCGCAGCAAGGGATGCACCTACCACACGGGCTACGCAACTCTCTTTGGCTTAAGCATCGCAAAGCCAACTTCTACTTACAGCCAACCATCATCATGGCCACCGAAAAAATCTTCTCCCCATCAGTGGTTGGTGCTATGTTTCCAAATCCTATCGTTGTAAGGCTTGTCATGGTAAAGTAGAGAGAGGATATGTACAAGGAGTCTTTGCTGGGTCCTCCTTCCCACTGCCCTGAGCCAGTGGTGTTGTACCGATATGGTGTCCCGATACTCAGCGCCAGCTGGTAGAGCCAGCTGTCTGTTTTGATTGTGTTGGTGACTTCATCGATGACCTCGTAGTCCCCAATGCTGTACCATATGCAGGCTAGCCAGTGGGCCACCAGTCCAAACACGCACACCAGCAGAACCAGCACAGCAGCACCATATTCCAGGTAATGGTCCAACTTCCGGGCGACTCGTCCCAGTCGGAGAAGACGCACCACTTTTAAGGAACTGAAGAGGCTACTGATCCCCTGGAAGAGAATAAAAGCAGTTATTTCAGAATAATAAAAAAAAAAATATTTCAGATCACCCAGTGATTCCTGGCTTTGCCCTAAATATTCCCATACTTTACTTATTTATTTATTTATTCATTTATTCATTTTTTAATGTCCCCGAAAAAAGAAGACAAGATCCTGCCCACTCCTGTAGCTTTGCCCTCCTTGGGCTAATACAAGTTTGGCACTTTTTAGGCTCATAAGTTGCTTGGTTCAAGTTCAGTTTTACAAAGGTAACAAGAACATCCCATGAAATCCAAGGTGAGGTATATCCTATGCTTATTACTAAAAGGAGGGGATCAGCACTTGGCCAGTTGGAAGTTAATGTGAGATTTGGATTTGACCTTAGTCGAAGTGACAGAGGAGCAGTCACAGAAGGAATCACACGGTCCAGGTGGAGTCTCCTTGAAGCTTCTCAGAGCACTAACATATGAAATCTATGCCAAGGATTGCCATTTTGACCAAACTGCAGAGTTCACCTAGTTCAGCATCCTGTATAATYACCAGATGCTTGTGTCAGGAAGCAATTAGGTCAGGAAGTTATTGTAATGGGTAATTAATTACAGAAAAWTCTGCCTATTGCTTCTCTCATCCATCAGAGAGCAGCTGGATAACTCTGCTAGTCCAACAAGCACCGTTTCATACTATTCCTRGCTACATCTAATACAAATCCGCTAGCTCTATGCAAAATATTCTATCTATAAAGATACCTCATGGCCAGAACATGTGAAAAACAATTGAGGGCAAATTGAGTGATTGTGGCCCTACTGACCACAAGGCACCAGCAAGAAAGCCACGTGCTTTTGCACATAGGGTTAAATACACTGCTGTTAACTTCCTAAAGCAATTACTGTTCTTTTTAATATAAAGATATATTGAAGACAAATAAATGGAAGAAAAAATATTTAGGGAATAAAAGCACAGGGAACACCAAAAAGTTAATGCAAACAACTGAGAGGGAATAGGAAATGTGTATGACCCCCTCAACACACAAATGATATTCAGGGGATTTTAATAGAGCTTATGGATGCAGAAAGAAGAAAAATACATTCCTGATCTATCGCAGTCCCATGATATACCTAACTTGTACATTAAATTAATTAGTGACTCTAAATAGAAGCGTCGCAAAGGAAGGTTTCTAATATAAAACATTCAGGAGCTGAAGACATTTAATTTAAAGTAGAAATTAAGACATAGAAAGCAATGAGGCAAACATTCCTAGTTGCTGTGCCAAGATTAAATTGCCCTTTTCTATGCATCATTATCGAATCAGTCTAGTCAAAACACTGGCTAATTATATTATCAAACAGTAAAAGATTGGAGTTTCTGGAGTTTTCCGTACAAGAAAAAAAAMCACTAATCTCTTTTGCACCTCTGCTTCTTTTCACAAGTAATGTTTGAAGGGTAACATGCACCTGATATTTCTCAATGTAATCTTTTTGACAAAGTTCTTGTATGCTTTCCAAATCCTGTTGGAATTTGTCTCAGATCCCCAAATCCTTCATAAATTGAAGTTCTATATTTGCATTCCGGCTCTCTTGATGACTAACACCAAGGAGGCAAGTGGAATTTTCCCATTTTGATTTCTGTATTTTGCATTTGCAGGACACACAGCTCTAGTTTAGCGTTTGCCTTTCCAGCAAAACAGCTGCTGGCCCATTTGCTCTGCGATAAACAGCTGCTGAGCCCCTGCACATGGGCAACTTCCCCAAAAAACAAGTTGGTTTTTACTGTGTTTGCTGGACACTGGGCTGGGGCTATCGGACAGCGATCTCATCGTCAGACAGCACACAGCAACACGCATAAAAAAGGAAAACTAAAGAGTTTTTTTGTAGTGTGTTTCATTAAATTAATCTGCATTATACCTACATTTCTGTGAAAAAGAGTAATTTACAAATGAAATGCCCAGCTTGGAAAGTTTATAACATCTTACTTGCAAAATCAAGAGGAGAAAGGGCAGGGTAGTTTTTTGAAGAATTGGATCCTACTGCTTTTGGCAATGAGATATGTATTATTTCTGTTTACCTGCAGAGACACTGCTTGTTCCCAACATCAAGGCTGGGAAGGAGCTAGAGATTTGGAATGTAAACTGCAGCGTCCCCTTTTCACACCCAGCAGTCTGCATGT
This sequence comes from Nothoprocta perdicaria, assembly GCF_003342845.1. Taxonomy (NCBI): domain Eukaryota; kingdom Metazoa; phylum Chordata; class Aves; order Tinamiformes; family Tinamidae; genus Nothoprocta; species Nothoprocta perdicaria. The sequence goes on from NW_020454294.1 coordinate 1,949,673, forward strand.
GTCCCCCAGCCAGGCTCCCACAGTGCTTCCCAGCGAATAAACATGAGCTCATAATCAATCCCTGATCCAAAGAGTTTACAGTTTACATACATTTATATACATACATATATATATAAGTGCATAAAACAAAGGGAAATGTTTCACTTTAGCTGACACTGAAAGATTCTTCCCAAAAACTACTTCAGTGACACTTACTTAAACATCCTGTAGGTCTTAMAGGCGGTTCAGTCAGATCCACTGCTTTAAAACCAAATCATCAGAGATATATTTACTAAGCATTATATTTTATTTACAATTTTGGAGGAAAAAAAGACATTGGAAGCTTTATATCTCTTCCACAAAACACTATCTAGGGAAAAGCAATTAAGCACATACTAAATGAAAGTGATGCTTCCTACTGAAGGTAGGTGTTTAAGAGCTGGACTGGGTCAAGCTGGTATCTTTGTAATTATAAATATCTCCTGGTGATAATGGTCAAACTGTTAAAACACAGAGCTCTGCCCAAGATTCATCAGTAACCTCTTTGACCAAATTCATTCTAAAGATCAGCTGCCTTGAACTCCGTTTAGACTCTTTTAAGAATTTCAGTATTTTTAATTCAACTGATTACTGTCTGCCTTTAATTTCATTTTCCTTTTAAATACATTCATCTCCTATAAGGATGACTTACAGATACTTACTGAAAGATACATTTTGGAAGCCCTGCTCCTAAGTGGTGAATATCTGCTCTAATTGAAGTAACCTCGGCACTCAAGGAACACCACGGTGATTAGAAAYCTGGAATGAAGCATGTAATCCAGTTTGGTGCTAGCATCGTTTAGCCAATATATGCTTTTTGATGCTGAAGATCCAGCCTTCTGCAAGGGTCATTTGTCTCTCTATCAGCACATTTAGTCAGTTATTTGCAGTATCTGCGGCTCGGTGTGTTCTCTGAGTGAGAACATCTGATTACGTTATGAACCATTCAGATCTGCCCCTTGGGAAATGAACAGATTTTGGCCAGTGTATTGGGCCATGCATTAATCAGATGAGGGCTTTCATTCACGTCTTGCTCATCTTCAGGCATGCGAGCTGCAGAAATTTCTAAATGAAAAACCATTTACTCCAAAATTGTGTTTTGCGTGTCATATATGTAACTTTAAATCCCAGATCAGCTTTGGATGACATTACTATCTGACATGTAGCTCCAGCTTAGAAGTTCACAGCGTGAGTCACAGATCACTGAAATCAGCGGCGACTTTCCCAGTGATTTCAAAGGCCATTAGCCCAGGAGAGGACAAAAACAGTAGCTCTGATTGGACCCGGCCCTGTTCATACCAGCACTTCTATTCAGGAGTCAGCTGAAGAAACCATAAAAGAAGCAGACAACTTATCCAGAAGGCTCTATTTGTGGAAAGGATGTTCAAGGTCAGAATAAACTTAGCTATTCATAACTAAAAAAAGCCCAAGTTTATTGCCTTAAGTGTCTTGCAAAGTCTCYTTTCTCACTTCTCTATATCCTTGGAAAGCAAATGCAGTTTGAAAGAGTGAGGGCACAGGCTATGGCTGTACTCAGCTTGAATTACCAAGAGGACCACTTCCTATTATTAAAATTACCTGAATYTTCCTATTTCAGTTCTGACACCACACTGTGAGATTTCAGTCTTTCAGGATGAKAGAGATCCTCAAGCTATGTGCCTGCTTCTGGCCAAACCGTTCCAACCCAAAGGCTGGGCAAGAAGTTTCCTATATTTGTGGTATAAAAAGTGGGAACAGATTTCTGCAAGAAAATGAGTGCTAAGTTCTCCTGGATCTTAATGAACCCCATGACAAGAGAGGCAATAGCAAAGATGAGGCTGTCAAACTCATGTTATAGAGGGGTCAAGAGCCAGACACGCACAAGGACAAAGGGATTACTGCCACCAAGGGAAAGTGCAAGTTAAGAAGCGTAAGAAATCATGAGCTAGTGCCACAGATGTCCTCCTAACCCATGAAAGAGAAGAACGGTGTCACATCTATACTAAAAACAGCAATTCACAGAGTCGCAGAGCTGCATATTTGGAAAAGACATGAAATTTAATGAGCTGGTTACTTGCTAACCTAATAAGTCTTTCCTGAAGTAGGAAACTATTACATAAACATTTTAAAAAGTAAAATAAAAACAGTGATAGCTGTAAGTTTCTACCAGCTAAATATACTGCTATTCTGCTCAAACTTCAAAATTAAATCCCAATACACTGAAGTGGTAAATTATTGCATTTTTTTTCTATTAGAGAACGATGCGTTCTTAACTCTAGGCATTTTTTCAACTAGATTTCACTCCGTATTTTTTCTTTTTTTTTTTTTTTTTTTTTCTGCTATTACCTTTTTTTTTTTTTTTTTTTTTTTTTTTTTTTTTTCTGTTATTAGCTGCAGGCATATGTATCACAGCAACAATAACAAAAAAATGCAAATTAAATGTGTTCTAAAACTGAAATTCTTCCACCTCTGAATATTAGGATTGGTACTGCATCATTTAACAGAAAGCACTGTCTCAGAAAAGACAAGAGGAATAAAAGGAAAGAAAGAAAGAAAGAAGCTTTTTGCTACTTTTTTATATCATGATGAGCAGTTTATGATGATTTTGAAGAATTTATGATGTAGCCAGGAATCAGAGCTGAGACCCTTTCTATGGAATACTTTGGGGTACATTCTCACTGCCTGCAATCCAAGATGTGACCATCATGGACACACATCACCTCCAGCTAAGCTAATAAGCTTAGAGCTGCAAGATGCAATGACAGCGGCCAATGTTCAACAAAATTGGCCATCAAAGTCTGATCAAACTCTCAGAGGAGCCTGCAGCCAGGCTGAGCTCTTCATCTCCACGCACAAGCAGAAGGGTTCGGCATGTTCTGAGAAGAACTCAGGCACATCTGTACAAGCCACAGCCACCCCATGCTGAATTCCAGCCATGCTCCCAGGGTGGGAGTCATCTCCCATAAGCCGGCCACCTCACAGCCGGCCATCTAGCCTACATTAATTGTCCAGCTTCCTTCGCAGCAAGTGAAGAGAGATTGACATGTCAAAGGAGTGATTCATCCAGTCCACCCTGGACATCTGAGAATGGGATGAATCACCTCCTTCCTGGAGAGGTCTTGCTCTCCTCCCACTGAATACGAAGAAGATGAGGGCTATCACTYACAAAGCTCATAGGAGGAGAAATTTAACTCATCCTTGAAAATGTACAGCCAAGATCTGGGCAGCATCCCAGCCTTACAGAGATGGATATCATGGAGCACTGAGTCACCATGCAAGACTTCAACTTTCTCATTTATTCTCTCAAACTRGAGATTAAATGCCATTAATAACAGTAGGATGAGATTTTCTGCTTCGAAGAGATATATGCCAGTCTAACTCTGGCACAGAATAAAGCTGCTGGAAATGCCAGGACAGAAGTCTTTTTATAAGAGAAGTTTCTAGACACACTCGCAGCCTGCTTGGACTACGGAAAGGAAGGGATGTGGCCTTCTGAGCACAGCACAGAGATCAACATGAGGAAAGAAAGAAAAAAAAAAAGGAAAAAAGGAATATTTAAACTAACAAGAAAATTAGTGGAGGTACAAGGGAACAGAAATTAAGATTTTCAGACACCACAGGTTAAGGCAGCTTTTGACCAGTCCATGGGAAGTGTGATGTGATGAACCTGCCTGCCAAAGCCAAGACTTAGTGACGCAAAAGATCCCTGTGAATTTTGCTCCTCTTTCTCCTTTTTCTTCTGTTTTCTTCCTTTTTTTTTTTTTTTAATCCTTGTAAAAGTTTAACAAGCTGTACCTCCACYCAGTATAATTAGACCAGGTAGGAGTCTCATCTGAACAAGTCACCCCAGGCTGTCAGCAGAGTCAATGGTGAGAAACAGGCATTTTAGCATGACGTGGCTCTCAGACCTATCTGAGACMTGTATTTAAATATGAGGAGTTGCTCTCTAAATGCGTCTGCTTCTGTTTGTCAGCTAGAAAAGGATGCTATACTGCCTGCCTCTGTTTCACCAGATGGGTGATTACTTTTTCTCTTACTAGAAGTAATCATAAATTTAAAAAAAAAAAAAAAAAATCACCCAAGCTAATCACTTAGTTGGTTCTGCAAGCAAAGCACATAGCTCAGCATTTGGGATGAAAACAGTGAAAAAGGCATCGTTCTTGGGAAATCTTGTGCAATTTCCACTGAGCAGCCCTTGCAGGGCGATGCACAACAGATAAAGAAGATAAAGTGCCTGTAGATTGTGGAAACGACTGCAAGGGTGAGCTCTTGCCARCCCAAACCAGTAAACCTGCAGGCAGCGCTCCAGGAGGAAGACGCCTGCGTAGTGCAAGAGCAGTATTGCAGCGTGACATATTGGCTGTTTGAAATTTTACCAGCAAATCATTCCCAGAAGAAATTTTCGCGCTGAGCTACTTAAATAGAGCTTAGCTCTAAAATCCCTCGTTAGCTCCTTAATGCTTCTTTACTGGAGCTAATGTTAAAATAAATCTTCTAACATATTTCAGGCCTTTACAGGCTTTTTTTTTCTTTCTTTCTTGTTTCTTAAGAAAAAGGTAATCAATTAATATAATAATGTTGCATAAGTCCAAGTGAAAACATTGGAACAATAAAAAGAAAAACAACCATTTATTACTACTTTAAGAACTAAGTTTAAGGTTGGATTTAATTATTAAAGTCCACATGGGAGTAAGGGGCATTATTCCTGAACAAGTTATCTAGATCCTGGGTTCARATACAAGCAGAGTCTATTTAATGCTTGGTCCTGCGCTCCGGACAGCAAGAGACTCACAATGACAGTAGTGAACAGAAAATTGAGTCCTTATTGCAAGGCGTGAGCAAGTGCGTTCTCATGCAGTCCCCCAAAGCACCTCCAAATTTATTGCTCATGATAGAGGAGGTGGATGGAAGTTGACAGAGGAGGGACAGGAAAGCATGGAAATGGTTTAGGACAGCTTCTGAGGAAGACGGGAACTTAGCTAATAGTTAAACGACAGAGAAACCATGAATTATAGGAAGGAAAAGACAGGAAGTGTCTAGAGAAAGTCACCTGAGCAGCAACATTTCTGGAGGTATTTCTGGAGCCTGATACCACCGTGATGCCCAGGAATGTGTGCAAGACCGGGCTGGTCTGTGGCATTTAATTAAGTAAAAACTCGTGCCAGTTACCATTATCTCTGTAGGAAAACAGTTATATATTCAACTGCTGACATTAGCCATTCAGCTGGTTTCTCCAAGGCTGCATCTGGGCTCCATCTTTTGCTGAGCAATCGCCTTTCCCTAATCCCACAAGATTCTTTTCCAGACACTCATGCTTGTGCAGAGAAACCGAAATAACGTGGATTTGTGCTACTCCTATCAGTGTTATTTTAGCAGTATCTGACTGGATTACTTTATTCATCTTGTCCCCTTTGTGAGCCTTCCTCTGCAAAGAAAGAGAGTCACGCAAGACTCGAAGCTTCCCCAGAAAGTATCCGACACAGGATTTGCCCCAATTAGACTCTTCTTAATGTATCTCTGTTTACAGATTTCATTTAACCAGCTTGTACTCAACATCTGCTTCCTGCTAATGTATACCACACATTAAAAAAAGGCACGGAGAAGACCACTGAGACATATAATTTAAGCTTGGTATTCCGTAAGCAGAATCAGAGTGGTCCAACCTCAGCCTCACAGGCTGCATCTAACACAGAACCATCTTGTTTAGCTTTCCACCATCCCAGGCACTTACTGAGGTCCAGGCACTTCCACATCCAGCCACAGCACAAGCTGCCCCTCAAATGAAGCAGACATTTACATGTCTGCAGGGAGGAACTCATGGAAATATTCCAGCACTGTGATCCCTCTGCAAGTTTAAAAGCTGGATTTACCTTGCAACKGAGTAGTGAGAAAACTTGCATAAAATCTGAGCTTAAATAAAAAACTAATAAAAAAAACTAAATAAAAACACGTGCTTCAATCCTGCACCATAACTGCAGGGACATACGTGACAGGGGTGAAGTGGGTGAATCATCTATATACCTCATGCTTAAAGAGGCTAAATTTATATTTGGACAACCTAGGCAAGCCATTGTGCTTATTATGTTGCATGCCCTGCTGCACACTACAGCAGGACAGTATTTTTCAGATTTAATTGCCTCCTGACTACATGACAAAGGGGAGAAGCCAGGTCTCAGTCTCAGTGATGCTATTGCAGCTCAACACTTGGCTGCAGGAGGGGTTCAGGTCTRGGAATTATTTTCTCCATATGTGCCACCTGGATTAAAGAAAAAGGCAGCCTGCAATASACTCAGTTTTAGATCCAAAGCTACCTTCTTGAGCCCATTTATCGTCACCTTCCTTACATCCCAAGACCAGGTTCCATAAACCCTTCTTTAGGTAGCTTTGGAAAGGGTAATATTTGTARTAAGGTATTGCGGATGTGATCATTGCTGAATGAGTTGTATCAGCTTTTATTCACTTTCAGTTTACAGACCTTGTTATTTTAGCTAATAACAGTGAAGCAAAGAAGTTTCCACCATCAYTGAAATAGATCGATAATAGTAATTAAAAGTAGATTACAGTTAGGAGGATTCTATGCCTTAATATGTCCTGCAGGGATCACTAAATTTCAAAGGCCATTGGGTCATGTAGTCTTAAATTATTAAACAAAGGACAGAGAATTTTGGAGTTCTAGCTCATTTAAATTTGTCTGCTTTTGCTTCCAGCCAGTCGTTCATGAAAATTAATTTTTGCAGAAAGGAACTTTATGTAATGAAAATATTTCAGTCCAGAAGCCATCCTCACATTAGTCTCTATGTTTAGAGGAAGTGAAAAGAAAAAAAAAAAAAAATTGGACTAAATCTGAAGCTTTAGGCAAGCTTAGCTGTTTATTTTAACAAAAAACTACAGCCGGGATTTAGGGATTCTGAGCACATATTTCTCCATTCTGGTTCAATACCAGGAAAATTACTTGGTTCCTTAGTGTGTTTTACAGTTTCCATTCTTACACTCCTATATTTGAAGAATTTGCTGCCCAGCTTTCGTTTAGGCAGCACGAATTTTGGCGCACATAATGTTTCCCAATTAGAAAACAGCATCACACATTGTTCTGACTTCTGGGCCTGCACCTTCCCAACCAATTTTCTTTAACATTGTCTATATCCCGCTAAATATCATGCTTTGCTCTTGCTTAGCTCATTTTTCTAAAACCTATTCTGCTTTGTTTTCCTGCCCTCTCAATACCACTTAGCCACTTAATTCCTCATCCATCACATCCATCTACATCACTCTCCTCTGCACAATGCAACTCACTCTCATTATCTTATCTGGTCCGTCCTTGTCATATCACACAAATCCCCCTGAGCAGATTGCAGCTGCCTGGCTCTGTACCTCCACACACATATATCTGCACCTCTAATTCGACATCAAATCACACTAAACGCCCTATTCTGAACTTTAGTGTCCTAGAACTTTCCACTATATCATCCTTCCGAGGATTCAACCTCTACTCAACAATAAAATAACTTTGAGTCACAGTGAGCTTTGCTGCAGGTAGAAATTTCACAGAGCTCCAGCCTTGGCCTAATGCTGCCCACGACGGAAAAGCCCCTGGGTCCAGGCTTTACCACCACACCAGGAACTCAAAAGGCTCTGGACTTGCCCTCTGAGAACTTTATCATTAACCTTGTATTTTCTAGTACTTTCTCCTGAAATACCACAAACATCAACTTTAATGCTAAAGATATATGCTCTTACCCAACCCCCATGGCCAAGAAGAGCAGCTAAAAATAGCCAAAAACGAAAAGCTAGAAATAATCCTCTCTCTCCTCCTTGCTTTAAGGTGAAAACGCTTTCTAATGAGAAATATTGTCCTTCAAAATCATCAGAATACTCCCAAAGATCTTCCAAATTAAGCTTATCAGTTTACTTATGCTCTAAATAGTGTTTGAGCGAACTGCTGCTAGCAGGCCAAAAAGTTACATCCCATAAAAGAAGCATCAGTTCAAAAATGTTAAGCTTCAAAGGAAAACTAAGAACATTAATAACTAAAACCACCTAAAACACACAGAGCAGCTTCAAAGACTTAAATGCCATAACTGAAGACATATCACCAGAAAACACTTCCCTAGAAGACAGAGAAAGGGAAAAATATAGATTTAAGAAGGAAAGTCCAACTGTTTAGATACCTGTTTGCGAAAACACTTAGTTCTTTTCAGATATTAGGGAAAGCTGGAGTGAAAGGGGCTTTGAAATCAAGGGTTTTAAGCAGCTACATGTTCCAGGGCCTTTACACATAATTTTATGAGAGAAAAGTGCTACTGTTGGTTCTCTTATTACAAAGGAGCTGATATTTCATTTGTTCGAAGGTCAGTCGTAACACTGTGGATCATAATACTTTTTTATCATTACTACATTTTGGTTCAAGTTTGTCACTTTATGCATGCTTCCATTGCACTGCACTATTCCAAAGATCTTTATTTTACTGTGATAAAAAGTGCAGTGTTTGTTCCTACATATATGTTATAAAAAGAGTTTAAACTCTTTGTTTAAATCTGTACTGCTTGGATATGGAAATATTTGGGTTTACATACTAAAATATGAAAGGCTGAAGATAATAGTGCATTTCTATAAAGATCAAGTTCCTCTTACTCCAAAAGCAGTATCTTAAAAAGCCATATTATATTTACAACCTTGATAATATCACCTCCCTCCACAATCTGACTGTGCAACCTGATTCCAGACAGGCAGCCCTCATATGATCCCAAATTTAAGCTGCAAATATTATCACTTCTGTCATATTTGCTATAAATAAAATGGAACAATGTCAAAAGAYGATACTCAGCACAGAGACAGGGATTGCATCTAAAAAGAGCTCTACAAAACATGTAGCATATTTGAAATAAAAATCAAGCATATAGATTTTGTAAAGTGAAGATGTGTAACTGCAGAACGTCTTTTAAGAATAAAAAAAAAAAAAGAAAAAAGAAAAAGGAAAACCCACAATGTGCAAAGAGACAACTGTTAAAAAGTTAAAAAATGAACAGACTTTTTCATCTGTTTAAGGCCCTAAAGATAAAAGGCTCTGGAGGAAAATTAAAATGAGTTCTAATGCCATTATAGTTGCATTTTAATAATGAATTTTGTCTACACTGCCATATGCATGCATTATTTGTCATAGTTATTGCTTGTTTTCCCCATTATCTTAGGCTGCAAGCTTGATTTCTTAAACATTAATATGTTTAGCAGTTAAAAGGCTTTAATTCAGTATCCCTTTAAGATTTGTACCTCTCTTCTTCTCAAGCATTTCCTAAAATTCCAGCAATAATTCAAACATGGTTTGTAAAAAAAATGGAGACAAGTTTCCGTCCCAATCAGATGTTGGGTGAGAACTCATCATGAGAAAAACAGTTCTCGTGGTTCAAGATGTACAACGAGATTACAACGTGGTTCAAGATGTAGATGTAGGGCTTTCAGCTGCAAAGGGAGACCGAGGAGGGAAGACATCCCTTGTTCAGCTCTTGCAAGTGCCCAGGTTCTTTTGCATCGCCAGCAAAGTGATCCTAAAAATTAGGCCTGATCACTGTCCACATCTGTGCATCTCATCCCTCTACACACTTAAATCACCTGATTGGATACAGGAAAGCACCAGGACACAGCCCATCACCTYAAGGTCATCATGGCCTGCTCACGCAGGGCTTCAGTTCCCTGTCATCGCTGCGCAAGGAGCACAACCCTAAATTAACTCAGATTAAGACAATTACATTTCAGATGTACCCACAAGCACTTACCTCATCCACATTCTCAAAGGCATTGATAATGTCATAAGGTAAACAGGACAGAAGGTCAATCACAAACCACGTTTTCAGGTAGTTCATCCGTATAAGCTTAGGGTCAGATATGACCTCTCCACCAGGGCCAACAAAGGTCGTATGAAAGTTCAAAACAATGTCAACCAGAAAAATAACATCCACAACGCTGTCCAGCACAAGCCAGGCAATGTTGTTCTGTTTCGTCTTAAAGGAGACATTATATGGGACCATAATCGCTGTGTAGAAGGTTAGAATTAGGATAACCCAGTCCCAAGTGGTCTTAAAAGCACAATAATGTAGTATAATATGTGGTGGAGTCTTTGGAGCTTCTTGCTTGTACTGAGGAAGAATATCAGATCCCAGTTGGAGAACCTGTAAAAGAAAGAAGAAGAGATTTTGCTCTTTTTTATTAAAACATCCTAATTAGGCATCTAATGGATTTCTGCGGGAAACAGTACAAAGGATTGCATCCATTATAGACTGACATTCCAAGTCAACTGGCAGTTTTTGAATTATTTTACTTATTGATCTTGTGAGCTCATCGCTGCAAAGATAAGAATGAGTGCTAGTTGCCTCCACCCAAAGAATGGGACCAGCATAACACATAAGGGTAGCTTACATAAGTGGAGGTCTTTTGCAGGTGGACTGAAGGAAGACCATGCCAATAACAAGGACCAAGAGTCTCAAAGCGCAGTGCCCTACAAGCAAGAGGCTGTGGGTACTGCTGTGCCAGGCCCATGCAGTTACAAACATGAGCCTGCATTCATACTGGTAGGTGTTACAAAATGAATCCTTCATGCCCRGCCTCAGTTTTAACACTGCTGCTTAGCCAGAGCAATACCCTGTCAAAGGTAACCCAAGAAGTTATCTTTGAAGTATTGCATGAAGAACTTCTGCTCTAACCCTCAACAATATTATGCTTCCTTCTAATTTTCTTCAAAAATTTGTTGCTCTTACAAGCTTAATATGACCAGTGAGTTGCTTTTTATTTCTTGTAATTACTTTCTTTTTAAGGTGCATATTCCTATAATCTCCTGCATGAAGACTTTTGTAAAAATCTGGAAATGGAAAGACTGTAAAGAAACCAAGCCAAATTCACTGAAGACATTCTTCTTAGCTAATCTAATTACTTCTTATCTCAGTCCAGTGCAAGAAATAAAACCACAAAGGAACACAGTATGGTGTGTAATATATTCAGCTGACAACTGATTCGTATGTGTTTTGGAAATAAAAGCACATATTAGATTTTTGGATCTGGAGTGTATATGGGATAAAGTAAGTATTTCTAGAAACTCTGAAATTCATTACAGTGMTGCTGCCTCATACTGCAGCTGATGAACCACATTTGCAGGGACAGTTAAGACTGCAAACAGCAATCCCATAGGGGTAAAAATGATCAAACGCACAATATTTGCTTGATGAAAAGGAGTAAATGGGTCCAAGTGAACAGATCAACATGAACTGAAATATCACAATATAAATTCTCCATTAATTCTCTCAATTCTTATTTTTAAAGTAMAAAAGCACTACTGAGATCAGACAGTACATCTTTTACTCCACGCTGCGGAAAATGTGGTTTTCTGCTATGTCTTATCTGGCCCAATGTCTGGCTGTAACCTAAAGGCTTGTAAATCAGATTGTGCCAACCTGCTTCCACATTCCTTCAGGTCAGAGTTAGCAATGACATGTTGATGGAAACATGTTGATGGAAACATCAACATGACATGACATGTTGATGGAAAACTAACCCATCATTGCATCAGTTAGCTATTTATTTTCCACAGAATCAGCTGAGTTGAACAAACTCATCCTGTGACCTGAAAATCACTAAATTCAGGATATGGGAAAAGCAGTGAGAGAGGACAGCAGAAACATCCATTAGACCCTCTTTAACAGCAGCTTTGAGTTTGATCAGCTTCAGGTTTACTGCCAAACCACACCTTGAGTTCTCACCCAACAGCAATACAAATCGAGCCAGAGATCCCCAAAGATACCAATCTCCTACCAAGGTCCACGAAAGACCTTTAAAGGTAGAAACCACCTGGAGTTCTTCCCCATCTAATCAAGATAAGCCTCACAAACAGTTTTCCACTGCAGCACTCAGAACCATCATGCAGCCCCAAGGGTCCTCCATCGAGTAAAAGCAATGCCCAGCATAAGCACTTTTTTACAACAGTGTCCATTCAAATCCATGAAACTTGTTTCGATGCCAAAATTGTTCCCAGTASCAAACACAAAATTTTTGCCTGGTGTTTATGACTTATCTGGTGCCCATCTCAGGTTACCTCCCTTCTGTGGAATCATCCATGGACAAKGTAGCTCTGCACTTTACTCTCTAATAAATCAAGGTGGGTACTCCCTTCCTTGGCCTTCTTCAGATCTCTTCCTTTCCCTTAGCTGGGCAGGAGCTGGAAGTAGCCTTACTCTTGTTAATGCAGTAAATTTCTTTGGGCTAGTGCAGAATGCACTGTAAAAAATGCTTGATAGCTCCCTGTACCTCTGCTGGTGGAGTGCTTAGGGGCTCCCATGATACTGCAAAGGCATAATTATTATTCTTAACATATCCTGCGGAGTTTGACATGGTRTGTGGGTGGCAAGTGGCTGTGGAGACCACTGAACTATAATGATTATTTCTTTCATAGCGCATAAATTTTTMATTTCAAGCCACTAAAGAATACACAATATCTTATTAGTCATCCATATTCATTATAGACCCTCTGGATTATCCATGTATAGAACTCACAAAGATGGCAGATAACATTTAAGGTTGATAACAGTGGGCAGGATGCTCTGCCACTGATAAGAAGTCAGGATGATGTTCCTCCTCAGACACAGAGACATGGAGAACGGGCCAGGCAGGCAATGATGGACCTTTGCTCATGAGCAGCATCCATGCCTGTATTCCTGATGATGCTTTGTGTAAGCAGCTCGTAACAACTTGCAAGGGAGGAGACCCCACRCTCCTCAAGCAATCCATCCCAGGATGTCACCTGCTCCCCGATCAGAGGTTTTCCCAATGCCTAACCTATGTCTTCTTGATGTGACTTAAGTCCATGACTTCAATCTTGCTTGAGTGGAAATGKTGAACATTTTATTTCCACCTTCTTTGCATTGCCTTGGACATATTTGCATGTTGTTACCATAACTTCCCCAGTCTTCCCTTCTCTAGATTAAACTATTAAGGGGATATAACTGGATTTATAGAACACTGTAATGTCATGAGTCAGAAAAGCAGTAAGTTGAGAGTAACTCAAGAGTCATCYAAACTACTGCTGCACTAATATGTGATAATTCATGAAAGAAATCATACTACCAACTCCTAAAATCTGAAGGTTTCAATTCTGATCTRATTTTAAGCACAGTATYTCCTACAGAAGTGCATTAAACACAGAAGCACACTAAACTAAAAACCATTTAAAACTGCTACCAGTTCTTAGCATCCAACTCACGACAAGCCATCTGACACCAAGTGACTAAGGCTCTCATTCTCACTAGCCTATATATTTTGACAGTTTCATAACCGACAGACATGAAGATGAAAGCATACCTTGGTTTGATCAGTTAACCTGAAGCTATTCACTTGTTGCAACATCTGTACAATTAAGGAGATGTTTGCCATCGACCAGAGACTTCATGTCATCATTTTTAAAGATAAAAAAAAATAGTAAAGATGGGCAAAATACTGCAGAAGGACTTTTGCAATGACTTTTGCAAGAAAGCATACATGTAGTCAGTGTGTCTGTGCAACCCTGGAGACCCAAGCAAGCATATTTCCAAAGAAGAGCAAAGAACACCTGGTTTCCATCCTGTTTCACTTAGTGGGATCACCAGACCATYCTCAGGCATATCCATTGCTGTTCTGTGCATACCAGATGTGAGACACCATGAAGATGAGCAACCTGCAGCCCCCAAATTAAGCAGTGGCAACAAACTGAGCATTACAGGCACGAAAGGAGGACCATGCAAGTCAAAATGACCTACAGAGACCTTTTTTATGAGTGAAAGAACAAAATCTAGCTGAAAAATGCTGTCTTGGCACACAGTGTTTCCTCAGGATGAGCAAAGGATGCACTGAATACAGCACTTGGGACAGTATTTCCCTCCAAAAATATTATTTAGAAATGAGAGTAATTTAATTTGCCCTATCTCTTCCCGCTAGGCAGGTGTCCCACTTACTTCAGCTAACCGGGAGTGCTTGTGCACCACCTCGGCCTTGTTCATCGGCGTGAGCTGCTGCAGAACGCTGCGGCTGTTCGTCAAGGCCCGCGTCAACCGAGCAAACTTGGTCCAACCTGCAGRAGACAAGGAAATCGGGTCAGGAGTACCTGCACCTCATTCATTCCTACTACATCTTCATATTCAATGAGAGACTTGAGACTTCAATGAGAGACAATGAGACACAATCATATTCAATGAGACTATTAAGTCTCAGCCTCCAGTGGTTTCACCCTGAATTGTGGCACAACTTAGACTCAGGGCTTAAAGACCTTGCAAAAGAGGAAAAATACCATTAATTCAAGGTACCAAGGTGTAAATCTGAGCAAAATCAAAAAGTTCTGGCTTGATCTTCTGCATTTTGGAGACACTGTTAGAAGAATTATGCTTTATGGGGAATTACACTGCTGAAATCAAATTGCAAACCACTGAAGTTATTAYGAAGGCTGCCACTGGAGTGCAAGTCTGAAAACTGCTGCAAAAGGAACATCCCACCCAGCAACAGCACAACCAAGGCTGATTCAGGGCCACAGAAGGGGGCCCCAAAAGTGTGATCCTTAATTCCTTACTGTTTCTTGCATCAACTAGAATTTCAGGGGAAAAAAAATCTTAAAAATAATACAATAATAACGATGCTTCATACTGAAAAATAAAAAGATTTTACAAGCAATTAGGCACAAGTTTTTAAAAGGTACTAAGTAATACGTTTAGTCATTAAACTAATGATAAACAGGTGTCTTAACAGTAGGTCAGAACCTGCACACCAGGGAAGTCCTGGGGCATTTTTCTTCAGCATTCAGAAAGCAGCAAGCACAGTTTATTAAGGACAGCCAGGCAAACCGGGGAACACACCATTAAGTCCTTGCTATTGGAAAAATGCCCATGTGCGTGTGACAGCAGCTGCCTATGGCTGCATTATCAAAGAAGAAGCTGGGGTTTTAAGCAGCAGAGCACCTCAGGGTTAACTGGCAAAATTAAAAATTCACAGGCCTACACAAAGGAAACACCTCCCCATGAGCACTGAAGTATATTGTCTTTTATGGCTTTAATCCCTATTTCAATATGAGCTTTTTTGCACTGTGCTATTTCCCACAAATTCCACCTGCTCAACATTTCGTTTAGGCAACTTGATGTATATGTATTTTTAATAGAGTTAAATATATAGCTCTTTGTAGTAATATATAGTTAATTATATACTTTTAATATCATATATAAGTATAATTTTATCATTATATAATTATAAACATATATTAATATATCAACATTACATTAATATATTATATAATATGTATTATACATTAATCATAATTGTATTGCATTATAATAATTATTATAATTAAATAATATAATAATTAAATAATATTATATAGTACATATATATTATATAGTTAATATATATAGTTAAGCATATAGTTAAATATACATGTGGCATACTATCAAGTCTGKTATGGCAGAAATGTAGTCCAGGTGCAGTTTTTACTCTTACCTATCTTAAATGCTGAGCAGGTAAAAAATTGAGGGTAAATGTCAGATGTTGGAAACATTGGAAACCCAGCATTTCTATATTAGCTTGATTTGTTTTTAACTGCTGAAATGCTATTTTGTCTGATAGGAGTCAGGGACTTGGAAAGTTAGGGAGRGATATAAATAAATTAAGGGGCAGAGAACAAACAATAAATAAATCTGCAAGAAAAAAGTCATTTATTAATGCAAGTTACTATGCAAATATTCCATTCATACAAGTATAAATCCATCATCCCTCATTCAGCAATCAGAAYAGATCTGAATATTGTTATACATTAGAAGTACAGCACAAATTCACATCTAACTACCTCAATATCGCCACCTCAGAAACRTATAATTAAATGAGCTGTGAAAAGACAAAGAAAGAAGAACAGTAAAATATTTCATTCCATTTTCAAAACCAAACTTAAATGTGATTTTCTTGTATGCTCACGGGTCTATCCAATGAGATATACACACTTTCTGTATGAAACAATGTCAGAAAAAAATAGAGCGACCCAAGCAGGAACTATTTGCTTCTTTTAAAACCTTGGGTTTGCTTTCTCCTAATCACTGGTGAGAAATCTCTTAATACCAACTTCGTAAGAAAAACACATAATCTGCATTCACCGCTAATAAATGAAACTTGGGGAAGTTAGAGGAGATACCAGGAGGTGTTGAAGGAGGATGCATGAGACAAGTTCCTAACCACAGTGACCCCGTTTCTGTAAGAACAGAACGTGGAAAAAAACCTATGAATTCTTCAAATACTTCTTTTCCATCTTGGTAACATCACCACTCTGCTCATCTGCTCTGACCCCTCCTTCTCACAGTATAAATCATTACATCGTGTCTCTTCTGCAGCAAGACCAATACCTTCGGCTCAGCTAGAAACCAACCTCATGCCTTTCACCAAAAAAACAGCCTCATTAGAGGCTTAACATTTTTACATTTATTCCTGCCGTGYGAAGCAAATGATTCTGGATGTCGGAAGCCCAGACAAGGCTAGCATGACCTTCTTCTAATCCTGCACAAAGTCCAGCGTTGCTCTGCCCACGCAGATCTATCTATCTGCAGGAGTGTGAAAACCCAACTCTTTTGCACCAAACTCTTTTGTTTCCTATTTGCAGCCCAGCAGAATTACAGACATAGCAACAGCAAGGTGCTGAGCTGTGAGTGGGAAGGTGAAAATGAACACAGGCTGCCTCGTATCTTAAATAATCTGCACAGGGTACAGTTCTGTGTTTCTTGACCTTGTTGTAGACTAGCTAAGTTCAGAATTATATTTAAAATCCATTTGTATGCCTAAATAGACCAGGCACGATTTATAGAGCTGCTTACTGCTGGCAATGGTTCTTCAGACGATACCTTTCTTTCTCTCCCTCTATACACATAGGCTTAAAAAATGATATTTTTATCCCATATATCAGTGACCTCCTGTCCCCATAGGTATTTTCAGTCTGGAAGGAGTATAGGAGATGTGCAAATAACACGTGTAAGAGGGAGAAAATTATTTGTGAGGAAAAAGCAACACTTCTGATGCTCTCGTCAGCTCAGCTGGATTGTGTCCTTCTTCCAGGACAGCACTTGAAAAATAATACCCTGAGCAGCACTCAAAGTAGCAGTTGGATTCATAGGGACAAAAGCAACACGTTACTAGATCACATCAGCAGCATCTTCTCTTTGGGGAAAAAAAAAAAAAAAAAAAAAAAAACTTGGTATTTCAACATAAAGTATGTGTATGTTGCTATTTCAACAAAAAGTGAACTAGTCTGAATTTCGGGAACGATACACACAACGTTTCTCTTTTCTAGTTCCTTTCTGATTCATAGAGAAAAATAAAAGAATTTGCACCCCATCCTTTCAAGTAACTCACATGATGTGTGTTCATTCTGATAACCTGTACTAAGGATCTGTACTGCATAGGAACCTAGCAATGTATTTCCTTGGTCCTGTCCACTACTCAAACTAATTTCTTTATATACTCAAGAACATGAGAATACAGATTTAACAACTCCTCACAGTTGCTAAAACGTGACATGAACAACAAGACCAACATGCCCAAGAAAGATAAGTGTATTCTGAAATAAACTTATCTCTGCCTTGGACCAGCTGTAGTGTTTTTCTTCCAAGCTGCAGCTTTGCTTTCAGCTCCATAGATTTATCAAGTAGCTTGTCCTTAGCCAGGTGCTTGAGGGAGCCCAGGACACAATGGGTTGAAGCCAACAGTCAAGGGAAATCAGCAGGGAGCCTGAAGACCTTGAGACCTTTTGTGGCTGGATCAAGTATGCTCCTTGAACCATCCTCTAGATGCCTACACCACTATAGAAATGATGTGGTCCTTGAGGAGGAGACTATCTCCAGCTTTCTTCTTCATAATCCCTGCCCTTCTGGCCACCAATTTCTTCCCATTAACACACTCCACAGATCAGTTCAGTGTACAAACACTGTCCCCCATCTCTGAGAAATGCAGGGTTTTTTTCTATGCTACTTAGCAAGCCAGGAAAACTTCACCCAGGTTGAAGATGCTGTTGCAATATATTGCATAGCATAAAAGGATCAGCATAAAAGGTGTCCAGAGAGAGCACAGCAAAGGAGGCTTCCCCAAGCACTCCCCTGCAGAGATGGCAGCTTAAGGTTCATGAACCATATCCTATTAGTTTGAAGTTTAAAATCATATATCAGAGTTTAGGAAGAGCTGAGAAATCTCAAGGCAAGATGTTAATGTTGTTTACAGCGCACTTGCTCTGAAAAATCTGGACTTGACTAAGTGTCCCTAATAAAACATCAGGATGGGTCTACTGGGTAGCAATTAACCTCCTTACCAAGGTTTGTCGATCTTAAAAGGAACAGAAATAATGAAGGCTTTTAAATTAGTGTATCAGAGAACTATCCCATATCTTAGAGAGCAGTGGAAATGCTTAAGCTAAGAATGATAGCATTTGTCAAAACAGCTGCAAAGGGCAATTACAGCAATTCCAACAGCGATTCCTGCGCACGGGAGTGTAACRCACCTGCAAACCCTGAAAAGGTCATTCTTCACCTCTGGCAGTGGAGCAGTTAACCTACCACAGTGCTCAGCTAATATACACGCTACCACTTAAGCACAAAGAGGTCGCAATGCTTAGAGATTGGCAGTGCAGAACTGGATTCGATAACAGGCAGTAGACTCTTGCATCAATAGTGAGCATCTTCAAACCTGCACTATTTATGGAAGCTCAGCCAGTCAGATCGTTATGATGCTGGCAGTTTGCTCTTTGGTAGCGGTAAATTATGACCAAAACAGCTGATTGTCTCTGCAGAAAGCTTCCTTGTCGTGCTGCTGCTTTGTCAGAGAGACAAAGCAACAAATGGGCCTCCTGAATAAATACAATAAGGATCAAACAAAGCTCAATTACCTCTGCAATCCAGCGAACCGATTTATCGAGCCAAAAAAAAAAAAAGGAAAAAAGAAATCACACAGTCTATGTACATGTGATCCACCAGTTTAGGAAAAATTTCCTAATTACCACCATGTAATTTGGGGCATATCACTCTACCTCTCCGAGCTCCAGTTCTTACTCCATAAAATAAAGGTAATGACCTATTTTGCAAGTCATTTCGAAATCTACTGATGAAAATTCTCCAGATTCAGAAGCACTTGTCTACATTGGTATAACAACGTATTTTTAACGTAGATTCTGATAAAGCTGTGACTCTACAGTAGACATCTTAAATCTCATGTTTCTGCACAAGAATAATTTGCTATGCACATATACATAAGGCAATCAAGAAGCTTATTTTCCCACACATATATAAAAAATAATAGAAAATTTTGGGAAAATAATTTTATGCAGAATAAATAGCATAAATGTAAATCACCTGCCTTTTAAAAGGAGTCTATCAAATCATAAAATGCTRCCATTCATCGGGCAAGTGATAGGACCAAAAGGCAGGAAGCAGGYAGAAATGAAAAAGCAACATACTACACAGCAGTGAGACTGGGAGGAAAAAGGAATAAGCATTGAATGGGAAATTAGGGTTTATGAGAATGGGCATGGAAAGCTAAAGACATAAGGGAAAAGGCCTTTCCCGGTTGGATTTATTACAATAACAATGGAGTTTTTAAAAAGCTTCCAGAGGACGTCCAGAAGGCTTTCTGTGCCCATGTGCAGAAAGGGCAAACAGGATGACCCAAGCAATTACAGGTTGTTTAGCTCGGTCTCCGTGCCAGGCAAAACGAGAGCAAAGCTGATGCGAGTTTCAATACGCTTAATAAAGCAGAAAAGGAAAGGGATCTAATGAATGGCTGTCAATACAGAATGATATAGAGCGTCCCACAATGTTAATTTCATTATTTGATAAGAGCATAAATTTGGTTTAGGAAGACGGCCAAACGTCTTGACAGGACCAGCTGCACGCCAAACTCAACAGATGGCCAGAGGCACAGCCAGCACTTTGTGGACACTGGAGAGGCACGAGCCAGAGGACCTCCATGTCCCCACACTCCATCCCATTGCCACGACTGGCCCCAACATCTTTGGCAACCAGCTTGCCCATGGTCTCAGCAGCTATCGCTAGCTTGYTGCGAGCCCAGCAAAGGAGCTTCAGATAAATACAGAATGGTTGAGGTTGGAAGGGACGTCTGGAGATTATCTAGCCCAGCCTCCCTTCTCAAGCAGGGTCACCAGCCTCCTCCCTCCCAACACCACCCACGCTTTGGCACCTATTGTTGCTTTGTCATCATGCTGCATTTGAATCGGCCAAGAGCCACAGGTTGGCCAAACCCTCCTGTGCAGCAATTGCCACTGAATTGACATTGCATGGCACTCTTGACAAAATATTGAGACTATATYGTTGAATAAATTACTGTTTAAATGGGGGAAGAACCTGATACCTGACAGATATCAAACAAAGCACTGAAAATAGTGGAAAACAGCAAAAAAAAAAATTACTGAGGGCCTTTTTGAGCCTAGGGGTAGGTCCCCTTCTATCCAGAGTTTTTCTTTATGGTTTGAAAGTCACTGATAAAATGCCCAGATGACAGGAAGATTAGAGGAACGTTGAACAGCAGTGAGGGCAGTCAGGCAGGATGATGTGCTTCAGAACTGGACATGTGCCAATAATATGTGTTTCAAATGCAAAGCAGGTGTCTGTGAGAAAAGCCATGCAAATTATATCTACAGAAGGGTATCTAAAATATATCTAAAGGGGGAAAGGAAGGACCTTAGGAAAGGCTAATTCTGAAAAGGAGCCAGAGGTTTTAGCAGATGAGCAATTCAGCATGCAGTTTGCTTTGGCAAACCTGCTCCTTGGATGAACAATAGTCAGAATTCAGCATGGAGAGGCTGAGCAAAGGGCAATACKGAGGAATTGCACAGACCTGGCGGCAGTACTGCCTGCAGAGACTTCTTTTCGGTCTGGGAGGCTGAAATCTTGGCCAGCACAGCTTCATCCCTATTGCTACCAAGTAGCTGGGTTAAGGGGGAGCTGGAATGCCCATATCTGTCATAATCAAAACTCTGACTTCAGACTAGACAGAGCTTTAAGGAGCTCAGTTCGTTCAAGCTGATCTAAAGAAGGTTGGGTAGTGATTTGATTATTTCTGTAACAGGAATTCTGAGTAAAGTGGAAAAAAAATGCCTAAGATGTCAGAGCAAGAAGCTGAAGCTAGGTTGATTTAAATATGGCACTTAAAAAATTAAAAAAAAAAGAAAAAGAAAAAAAAAAGCCATAAAAAGCCATAAGTGTAATGAACCATTGGGAAAAAAATACAAAGGGATGTGGAGGATCCTCAGTCTCTTCAGGCATCTAAATCAATACTGGATGCTTGCCTGGAAGGAATGCTTTAGTTAAAACAAGTTCACAGGTTCAGCACAGGGGTAACTTAGTGAAATGAAATRGCTCGTGATATATAGAAGATTACATTCAAACTCTATTATATTTATAGTTATTGTTTTAAATATTGCTCATGAGCATTCAGCTTTCTGCATAGAAAGTGTACCCATTTGCAAAGAATTACTGCTTTAAAAATCAATATTCAGTTTAATCCACTCTATTCTCTCTCATTAATTCACTTTATTTCAACAGGATTTCTTTTTCATTACATATTAAACTTCTAGAAATTTAGAGACTGTTAATGTGTTTTCTGAGTGATTGATGGAGAGCACACTTTCAAGCTTCAGAAATATACTTGATTGCTGTGAAAGAAGCTCAGCAGTCCCAGCAATTGAAATTCTCCACTCTTCAGCAGAAATCTGTCGCAGACACAGTCATCAGAGGGAGTGAGGAAACAACTACTTCTCCATGATTTTTCAGCCTTTCTGGTGCCTGCTGAGATTGCCACCAACTTGCCATAGCACATGGTAACCGGGATGTCTGCTCTGCAGATAGCTGAAGATGAGCAAGGTCAYCTCTGAAGATCTTGGGTACTAGCAAGCTGGGTTTATCCCAGAGAGTTGGCTTCAAACACCTTGTCTTAGCATTGCTCTTTGAGATATCTACTGCTCCCATTGAAAGTCCATGCCATATCCTAACAAGCAACGACTTCTCTTGATATCCCTCACAGACCTCTCCTAATGCTCAATATTCCTGGACCTTGGACCTAGGGGAGATGGAGCAGATCTGGTTTGGCCCTGCAGCCATGAGCTTAGGCTGGYCTCCTTCCTTCGGAAGGTATCTCTGAGGAGCAGAGTAATGACAACCAGCACCAGAAAAGAGCTGCAACTGGGTGGCTGTAGGGCTGATATCCTTATCCCCGGGTATCTCTGTACAATCACAGCAAAGTGCAATAAAAACACAGGCAGGATATCCAAATTGCACCCGGTTAAATTACTGTTATGGATGACTGTCAAGGCAAAGTATGCAACAGGGTACAGCGTGCTTCAGCTCAAGCTAGAAGCCTAATTGTCATGACTTTAATCCCTCCACCCACTTCTTCTATTATCACCAGGATTGATATTCCCCCAAGGAAAAAAAAAACCCTCTGTGCAACTAGCTATATATGCTTAATAACTTGCACTTATTAAAGATAAAAAAAGGATCAGAATTATAGGCTTAGCAAGGATTAGCAAGCATAAGTGCATATTTTTGCAACTGCTACACTTTTTATAGCCCTGTCACACTCCGAGATAGAGTTGTATCATTATATAGTTATATAACCATAGAGTTATATCACTTGCAGCACTACAGCGTTRTCCCAGACAGCCTTGATTATCAAAGTCTGGCTATGTCAAATGAAAAAAAAAAAAACCACTTCAGGATACCACTGTGCAGTCTCCTGACCCCGTTTGTTAACTGAGATGGTCTTGAGATGTAGGGGCCTTATTAGCAAGTCTTTGCATCCCAGTGCAACAACCCATGGGTATTCGGTACTCACCAGAACTTCCCAGTCACTTAAAGCAGGAGGCAAACCTGATGTTCCCCTCCGAAGGAACTCAGGACAACCAATCCTCAGCAGAGGAAGCTTTCAAGTTTGCCTTGGAGGCAAACTTCTTCACCGATGATAACAAAGAAAACAAAGCCATTGCATAACTAGGTGAACTCCAATATCAGCCTAAAAAAATGCTGATAGTCTTTCTTCCATCCAATTAAACCTTCAGTTTAATATAATCTACAGCACTCTGGGCTTTAAATGCTGTTAAAATTAAAGTGTTAAAATAAAAATGGCTTCCTACTTTTTACTGTAACAAATAAACTTAAATCATTAGCACTGTGTCTTTGGCCTGACAATGTCTTCAGGTGGTTTTGAAAGGCCATTGGGTAAAGACAGAACAAAAGCACAGCCAGCTGATAAAGCATCCAGCTGTGACCCTGCAATGGTACTGAGCACAAAAGAAAAAAAAATCTTTGGTTTTTATTTTTTGGAAAAAAACACAAAATATGATCTTTCTTATACTTGCAATGGCCTTCCACCTCTGCTGCATAMGGCATTCAGCCAGGACACCTGCAGATCTGGCCCTCAAACACCACAGATACGACTTGTTGCTTAGTACTCGACACAGATCAGAGCAAAGTTAGCATTAGCAAACAGGAGCAGGACAAAAAAAGGAGGAAAGTGCAGACAAAACAGGGCACAGCTCTGCGGGAGGAATGAGGCATCATCGCAGTGGCCACTGATGACAACACCACCAGCTCCTGCAGCACCTCCTGCTCCATCACTAACTCCTTCACACTGCCACAGCCAACAGTTAATTTACCCCTTGACAGGGGTGCAGCATTTGGATCCTATGAACCACAAATCAAGCAAAGGGGCAGTTCTCTCTTCACCCCACATGCACACAGATCCAAGGAGCATCTTCACCCAGGTGGGAACACACGAAACACACAGCTGACCACCCCTTCCATCCTCACAGTCCTTGATGCTTCTACTCCAGGCGCCAGTTTTGCACTGTTTAGGGACATTTTAAGTAATTCTCTGTTCACAAGCCCCCAATTCCCAGGTTTCCTGTACAYGGCACAATGGAAAGAGCCACCAGTGTGAAGCCAGGAGCCAAGCTGGTCAGATTTTCGGTGCGTAGCTGCCTATTCCCTCTCTTCGACTGAACACACCAAGACACCAGTAAGGCTTCCAATCTCCAAAACTGAATTACATCAGCAGAGTGATGCAGCCCTTAACTATTCTTCAAATTTAAGAGGGTCCTTTCCTCCAGTCCTGTTCTCAGTCCACTGTCTTTCTGCAGCTTTCCAGACTGCAGCACACACAGTCTCCTCTGCTACCTGGGAAAAATCTTTGGATTTCT
The DNA here is from genome assembly GCF_003342845.1 of Nothoprocta perdicaria. Taxonomy (NCBI): domain Eukaryota; kingdom Metazoa; phylum Chordata; class Aves; order Tinamiformes; family Tinamidae; genus Nothoprocta; species Nothoprocta perdicaria. The sequence goes on from NW_020454294.1 coordinate 1,973,899, forward strand.
TTTGCTCCCTCCTGCAGGCAGAGCCCCCCCTCTCCTCCTCCTCCCCCTCCTCCACTGTGACAGCAGTGGCACAGAGTAAATGATGAGCACGCAAATAACAAACCAGATCCAGTGGCTGCCACGGTGCCCACAGCCTCTCTAATTCCCCTTGCTCACCCCAGCCTAGTGTAAGCGATGACAAGCATTATTTTTTTTCCCCACCAAGCCTGTAAACAAGCACGTTTGGAGCCTGCGCTGGGCAAAAATCCCACCTCTATCTTGCAGATGTGCTTTGTAGTGATACGKTTTTTTGCTGCTTGCATCCTGCAGCATCACTGCCCTCGTCCTGCTCCCGCCACCCCGCAAGCACATCAGGTGAACTGAGGAGTTCATCCTACCGTGCTGAAACCAATGGTTTGAAGAAGAAAACCCAAAGAAAAGAAGAAAAACCAAAGAAAGAAGAAGACCAAAGAAAGAAGAACCAAAACAAAAGACAAAAAAAAAAAAAAAAAGCAAAAGCAAAAAAAAGCAAAAGTTCTAAAGCAATTCTACTACTAACTGCAGAAGATGCACACCATTATGAACAGTCAGATAACAAAAAAATGCTGGGGTTACATCCAGATCCCATATGGCCCTAGACTAGGATGCATGCAAGCAGGTCTGCCTAACTTCACCATATATTTGCAGTAGCCAGGACATGCAGATGCTCTACAGCATTGATCTGTTCTTTATTATGATCTTAAATACCATATCCTTGTACCTCGTAGGATCTTGATATAGTGAAGCTTCCCAACAAAGCAATATACCTTTGAACAGTACAAAGTATAGTGCTATGGAGGGATTATTGCATAATGGCATCAATATTTTATTTCTGTTGAATTTTTCATCTCAAATTTACTGCTCCCATAAGTAATATACAGTAACTCATCTGCACGAAGGTTACTTATGTATTATGTATTGCATGATCCTGGCAGAATTTCTGAAGCAAACTCCTTCCCCTTTTTTCTTCCCCCTTGCTTCCTCCTTTCCTTTCTTTTTTCTTTTTTTTTAAACAAACCTTTAAATGACAAAGTCCAGCACTCAAGAGCAGTATTTCACCGAACTGCTTTTTCAAACATAGCCATGCTATATTGTAATGTATATCTTTACCAGTCTCCTAATTCAACAAGAAAGTGGCCTGACAGCTTCCAAGCACATTGTAATGTTATCTGCAAGGACTATGAATTATGCATAGCTCATAGCACTATGTCTGATAAAGCAACACCATGATCCCAGGGCAGTGGATCCTACAGATCCACTTGTTCCAATTGCAGAGGATACTGCTACGTGCAGCTTTCACATCCTTGCAGGAATACAGTGCGAAGATTCTGATGGGATTTTATTGATAAAGGAGATAAGAGGTAAGCTCTAATTTATGCAAAAGAAGAGAGAGAGAGAGAGAAAAAAAAAAGTGATCTGTAATTATGGAGCCTGTTGGATCAATACCCTAACTCAAGCACCCTAATGAAATCGTCTTAGCCTCCAAACATCTGCCTTAATAATGCTTTAAAGAAAGAAAAAAAAAAAAAAAGAAAAAAGAAAGGCAAAGACCACGGTCCCATTTTCCTCAGAAAGTGGGGCACTGAGAGAGGCAGTTTCAAGGGCTGATCCAACTTGAAATATGCCTCAGTCTGCCAAGAGAGCATCRGAATGGACATCCTGGAAGAGGATCCTTCAAAGATTGGCCTCTCCTTACTGAATGCCCACTACAAATGTTGCATACACTGGGGTAAGGAGTCCATCCCATGCCGTCAGACCTGCAAAATGAAATTCCTTTCAGAAATGACATTTATCCTTAAAGATCATATCATTTCCCAGGCAGAAGGACACAAAACAAAGGAACATTCACAAAATGAAACTAAATTGTGGAGATGGTAACACAGATAGGATAAGAGAGAAGGTATCTCTGTATTAGGATGTTAAAACTTTACAAATAATATTCCTTAAGTTAAAAAAAAAAAAAAAAAAGGCTTATATTTGGTGTTAGCTCAAAGACAATTTCTTTATTTTATTTTTAAGTCTGACTTTATAAATTTGCTTTTCAGTTATCCAAACACGCATAATAAGTGTTATTTACACTATAAGGAAGTAGTCGAACCCCTGTTTGCATTCAAATGGCAACAAGCTTTACTCTGGAGAAGATGGCTTAGGTGCACATGCTTCTCTGTGAGGAGTCATGCCGTTACCGAGAGTGGAAAGAAAAATACAGCAAAGAATCATCAGAAGACAAGTTCCAAGAGAATATGGGAAACAGATGCTGTAGCTTATCAGCATTAGTCTTTACGTCAGCATTACATTACCCAAAGTAATATGCAGGTAAAGTTGACACAAGACACATGTCTTAGGGTCAAACTTGGGGACAGAAGGAAGACTTTCCAGTCACAGTGCTTCATCTTTCAGTTTTAAGCAATAACTTAGTGGTATCAAAATTCTGACAGGTCACAAAGTATTCCCAGATATCAAGACATAGATTACAGGCAGGACATGTCCCTGGCACAAGTCGGAGCTTGGGCACGTATTTTATTGTTTATGGAAAAACTGTAACATATTTCATATTTACCTTTTGTAGAATCATCTTCGATTGGTTGCTTGAACAAAGTGATATCTTTAAAAGTGCACAGGAACAAAACAACTTTTTCATGCTCGTTTCTAATGGGTGCAATTTGCATGTAGAACCAAACTGGGGTTCCTGGAGCAGAGAAAAAAAAGCAAGATTGGACTGTGGTGGAGCACAAATCTTTCAAACCAGTACACAGAATACYTCATATTTTAAAAATTTCAAAGTACACATGTAGGAATAGCTAGAAGTGGTCCTAAAAAACTCTAATTTCCCTCTGCTAAGGGAAAATATCACATTCCCATTTCTACAGATTGATTAAAATGAGGAAGTGCTACCAATCTCATTAAGTGACAGAATGGAGACAGAAAGCTAAATAAATCTGCATCCCGAAATAAAATATATTATCTCCCTCTCGTTCTTTTTTTTTCCCCACTATATCTCACAAACTTAAGAGCCTACAGAATAGATAGGTTAAAAAACAATAGCCGGAGTGGGTCTATCTTTGAATCCTTCTTCTCATTACAGAGATATGAAAAACAGAAGTGCTGGAGTAAACCTGTCCTCCATCTCCATGCTGTCCAGGCCAGCGGAGTATATCCCAACGCATGTATTTGCTGCTTAGATTTGTAATTAAAAGCAAAAATCATCTTCAAATCCTCCCAGTTATCAGATAAACAAGACACAAAATGCCTGCTGCGTTGGCATGGTCACAAATGGCTTTTTGGTAAATGCTCGCTTTCCTAGGCTGAGCTTTCCTGTAGCTCCGTGCAGGCGGTGAGCCCACAGCAGTCCTCCAGGCACAAGCTGYAAGGAAGAGGACTGCTGCTGTGAGAGAGGTCTAAATCCACGTRGGTCCTCGACAAAATTCAGCAGTGCTCCATTGGACTCGTTGGGATTAAAACAATAACTCACTCGCAGCAAACTGGAGAAACGGGGAAGAGCAAGTGCTGTTTCTGCGATGGCTCCGAGGCCATTACGTGGATTACTTGACAGCACCAATTCCTGGCTGCCAACCCAAGATAAAGGAGTCTTGTGATAACTCGGAAGAAAAGTGTGGCTGCTGCCACAAAAGTGGCAGTCTGGGCAGGGGCACAAAAGCAGGTAGAGAACATCATGTGTTCTAAATACTATCCTAAATACTATCCATCCATACATATTTGACAGAGCCCTGGCACAGACTGCCCAGGGAGGCTGTGGAGTCTCCTTCCCTGGAGATCTTCCCAACCCRCCTGGATGCCGCCCTGTGCCCCGTGCTCTGGGTGTCCCTTCTGGAGAAGGGGGTTGGACTGGATGATCTCTAGAGGTCCCTTCCAACCTTGAAGATTCTGTGATATTTACATATATGTATATGTCTGCATACAGATACATATGAGTAGATAGGGAGCTTAAAACTGAGCGCTCTATATGATGAAATGCAGTAAAGCAGAAGAAATTTGCAGCAAACCTTCWGGTCTGAAATAGCTGACCTACTAAGGAGGGTAAAAAGCTACGGTGAAGTCAACGGGCAATACAGATACTGCCTGAGAATAATATTTCTTTAGACCACTTCTTAGGTGGATATCAAGGAGGAAGGGAATCCAAAATTCATCTCACTTGTGATTTGGGGACATTTGTTGTGGGGAGGGGATCTCATTCAGGATTTCTTTTTGTGCAACCTCAGATTCCCTTCGGGGGCACAATCCACAAAAGTGAGTATAATTCACAAATAAGAATTCAGAGCAGAGATATTGGAAACCAACTACTCCTCAGTAATCTGAACACTTGTCCTGAAAAAGGAGCTCTTTTTCTAGGTACAAAACCTGTGGCCACCAAAACACCAGGTTCTTTACCAAATCTTGCTCCAAGTTCATCCATATGTCAAAATTAGCAATTATTTTGGTTGGTTATATATTTTTAATATGCACTATCCTTCCCAGCATCATACATCAATATATACATACTGTTTTTCTTGTAGAGGAGAATTTCAAAACAGTTTGACTCATAGTTGTCAAAAGTCTGTCGGACTTTTTCAATGGTCTTCTTGTCTGTCAGTTCACCGTACATAAAACTGAAAAAGAAAAAGCAATTTCCCTTTTATCCAGACAAGCAGCAACTTKGTTACAAGCATTTTTAATTGCCTAAGCACTGCAGATACTATTAACTGTCATTTATCAAACTTTAACCACCGTTTGCACTTCATTTAAATATTTAGAATATTTCAGGGTTGTTATGAAACCTGCAAAAGTACGTAACCATGACTGCCTTTTTACTGGAAAGCAGATTTATTTATTCCCTATCATCTAATGTTTCATTAAGTGCTTTTTTGAGCATGTCTTTAAGGATACTTTATTAAAAAAAGAGATAACATATAAAGCCATGATTTCTACCACTACAGGTCATGAGAATATTGCTGTTAAAAATGGAGAAAGCTGAATAAAACCTATCAAACCTCCCAAATTTTTCTTCAATTCTACTGAAAAGTCTTCTGGAAGAATAATGGGGCTGACTGCAGTTAAAGGTTGTTGTCTAAATTGATGGCTAYAAATCTACTCTCGAGATGCACCCTAGACAAAATAACTGGAATTCTTCCACTGAATACCCATGACAAATGAAGACAGGGTGTAACCAAGGGACATGAAGACTGTAATTCTCTGAAAATTCGGCACAGACTAAGCATATGAGTTCTCCCACTGCAGTTACGTCTACACAGCTAATAGGTAAAACGAATTTGCTCCTTGTTTTTTTCCTATTGCATGGTGTGTACATTACATTAATGTTCTTTAATCTTCCAGTGAAAATATGGAAAATMCTAAGATGCTTCCGAAGATTCACCCCTCTCCAGACCAAGGTTATAAAAATGTAATTTTAGCCCTGCTATTTCTCATCATTCAACCACGCCACCTTTGCCTYGTGTCCCAGGTTGGGTTTTCAGCCTGTTTCAGCCCTGCTGACCCTCTCTCTCATGCCTTCACAACGAAACAGCCAGGCTTGCACAGCCTCACTTCCCCGGATTAAACCTAAGTGAAGGCTGCTCTGTGCAGATTTGCAATTACAGAATTGAGGGAAAGCAGAGCAGAAGATAAAAGCTCGCAGGCACTTAGATGAATATACTCTTAATTAATCAGGCATTTTTTCCCTCATTTCCTTTGCTCACAAACAGCTTGAGCTTCAACTGAAACCTACATCAGACAACACTGAGAATCTGAAATAGAAAAGCCATCAGCGCCTCTCTGGTTTAAATGCAGTTTCTTTTATTGATCAATAGACCTCCAAAGGTTCAATAAACATTCCTTTTACGTTCACCATTCTGAAAGAAACAATAAAACAGTGGTTAGTGCCTTGGCAAGCGTTGAAGCACTCAATGAAGGCCAGACCRTGGATGTCTTCTGCATGTTGCTGAAAACCCGTGGGCAGCTCCGAGAAAACAGTGCTTCCCAGCACAAGTAATGGGAGCAGAAGCGGGTCACATCGCTACAGACAACCAGGGACACCCCAAGAACTGTTGACAAATGACAGGTCACTGCCGGTCCCCACAGGACAACACGGCCATGGAGATGCCATGGAATGGTTTTCAGCAAGGCAACTGGATTTTCTTTTTCATTATCCCTGGGATTCAAGGCAACATTCCTCTCTGAATAGAAGGACAACATGAACCTGTTGAAGCACTTGATCCTACATGGCTTTGAATGTGGAGAGTTATCATTAATTAACATTAAAATGCAAACCCTGTGCAGCACTACGAGCCATGGACACACTCGTCAGCTCACTGCTGAACACCATCAACCAACTTTATGCTTTATATTAAGCCAGTTTACTATTGCAGTGAACCTGTAAAACTCAACTCATGCATTATTTTCACATACAAAAAAAAGGTATTTTAAAGGATTGTGAGTAAAAACCTTTTCCAGAAGGCAATTTTGAATAGCTGGCACTGAAGGAATCTCAAAGCACCTCTACTGTATAACTTACATAAGATTTCTGCTCATCACAATTTCAATCTACTTTCAGCTGTCCTATTTTGTATACATGGGGGGACTTGTACTTCTTCAGTCAATCGCTCTGCCTTTTCCTGCCTTGTGTTTCTGTTATTATTGCTTGTCTAGTATCTTTAGTGCAAACTGTACAAGACAAATATCAAAACCACCCTGCTACTGGGGGATCTCACTACCTAGATAATAGACTTATCAAAGAGAAGCAAGACTTAYTGAAATACTCTCAGAGTATTTCCGAAGAAAGGCACAATCTTAGATAATTTTTCCTGTCTCTGCTACAGACCACTCATCTTTTCAGATAGCTGCATCCCTACCTCCCTTTGAAAGCATCTCTTGCCATAGAAAAGCCACACAGAAAGCTTTTCTTTTTTTGGACGTTCTTCTGTCCTTTGCCAGGAGCCAACATCTTCTGCTGGTGTCATCAGAATCCTCCCAAGCCTATAGTGTTTGCTAGGTCAGGCTTTAATGGCTCCTTGTAAAGAATTCTCAAGGTTAGACGGGAGTAAAGCACAGGTGGCACGTGACCCTATATCCAGTTTATAGCTCTGCTTGTCTGAAAGCATCAGATGAAGAAGGATCTGTTCCAATGGACAAATATCTACCCAGACGGAACAGCAAGCACTGATCTACATATCAATAGCTTCAAAAGTCTGAGMGCTGGATAATATAATCATTAAAGATAATCATTAAAGCTCCCCAGCTCCAATAGCTGTTCTCAGTGGATTTCTTCACATGGCTTTGGCAGCACCAGGGGCCTTCTCATGCACAAAACCCAGTAACAAAGTTGACTTTTTTCGAACAGCAAGTCTGACACGTCGCACACACCAGGCAAAATCCCGGCTCTTTGAACTCAATGGGAACGTTGCCACGAGCTCCTCCGGAGCCAGGATTTCACTCGGAGACGTTTCATCCCACTTGAAACGGCAGCAGCTCAGAACAAGAGAGAGCAGAGATGTTGACTGGCGCGTGGCAAGTGTTTTGGTGCAAACATTATCTGTAAACAACCACTTGAGCATGGGGATCCAATTCCCTCCTGCACTATTGCTGGGAGACAACACACAGAGGGCCCAAGAGCTGCTTTCCTCAAAAAAAAAGGAAAAAAAAAAAAAACAGCTATTTTTGTCCCTGTGTTTGGCTCTCAAGTACCAGGAGTAAAAACAAAGCAAATCCTGGAAGAAATGCCAAGTATAAAATGCCAGGGGAGGTCTTCTAATAAGACCCTCAAATAGGTGCCTGTTTTTTCTCAAAGGTCGTCTCAAACACTAATTTAACCGATAAGCAACAAYGCCAAGGGAAACTGGTATTACTTGCAATATTACACGGGGTTTTAATGGTTTGCAATTGTTTATTCTAGCTGCATTTTCATGAATTTTGGCCAGGGGACATGAAACAAGCAGTTTTCCCAGTAAAGCTTTCAGTGCAACTGGACAGCAGGGATTTTTGCTCCCTGATTACTATGACTAACTCAGTCTCCGAGTTGGAACAAAAAGTATTTGCACTCCTAGTGCCTTCGGTTTATCCACCCTTCCTCATGGCTGGTACCAGCCAAGACTACCCAAGATTTGATACAATGACGACATACAAGCAGTTTTAAAATAGGGAATGTATCATGATAGAAATACCAGGCAGGGGCAAAATAATCCAATACTGGGAAGGATGGAGAAAAAAAAAAAAAAAAAAGAGCTTTATCCTTTACCACACTTACAAGCAGAATCAATAACAATTCAAATGAGACCCTAATAATCAGGATTGCTTATACCTGTGAATTTTCCTTTGATGGGATTTTTAACTCTAAAATGCCTTCCAAAACCTGTAATTAAGGTGGGTCACCATAATATTTTTACCCCTTGGCAATTGCCTTATAACACTAAAGCGAACATTCTATATAAAAATAATGTTATATATGACATAATTCAGGCAGGATGTCTCCAATTTGGCCTGAGTGCCTGATTCAAAAAATAAAATAAAATAAAATAAAATAAAATAAAATAAAATAAAATAAAATAAAATAAAATAAAATAAAATAAAATAAAATAAAATAAAATAAAAT
>NW_020454294.1:1982567-1995812 GCF_003342845.1 Nothoprocta perdicaria
AAGAAAGAAAGAAAGAAAGAAAGAAAGAAAGAAAGAAAGAAAGAAAGAAAGAAAGAAAGAAAGAGAAACCCACAGTGATGTTCTGTTGAGTAAATCTAAATAAGGCACCATTGACCTTGAAACTACTTTGCATTCCACAGAGCTGCAGAGCTCTTCATTAGAAAGAAGCTCCAAAGACATTTCTCCCAGCTAGGGGACAAGCTGTATGTCAAACCACGCTGAAAACTTTTCCAGCTTTTTATCTGCAGAGACTGGGATGTCATGTAAGAGGCAGGAAAGATCACACTCTGTATGTACCTTTACCAGCTAAAATTCTGATATAAGAACCTGGCTAGCCATGCCTTCAGTGCAGAAAAGTCATCCCAAAATCCAGAGATGGATGTAGACAATGAAGATAAAAGGAAAAAGAAAAATCTTTGCTATCATACATTTTCTATAATAATCCCTCCTTGGATCCGCATATTGGTAGGAATTCAGCTCTAAGACTCACTCAAATGTGACCAGAACAGGATCCTTATACAGGGACCGAGAGCCCATCACATTCATGGAAAACATCCTGAGGGAATAAACCTTTTGGTCCCCACAGTTTTTCATGTAAAGGGGTATTATTAAGAGAATAAACCCTTATTTTCCCAACATTTTCCTGCAATCCCATTCTATTTTTACAAAGACCTCAGCACACACACGAGTCAGCTCGCAGGGAAGCGGATTGAGTTCACTTTGCAGAAAGCAGAGATGATAGGAGAGAGCAAAAGGGGAATTGTGTAAGCCTGGCTGGGATGTCTGTGATAAGGCTGCTTCTTTCAGGCCCCACTGAGCATATTGACTTTGCTGCTATTGTGTGAATTAATATTTCATGTCAGCAGCATATGCCCTTTCCTTTCCCGTGGCCCAACGGAGCCCACCTGGCCACACAGAGGAGCCTCRTGCTCCCAAGGTCTCCCCTCCTGTCCGTCCCCAAATGATCCATGTAGATACAGAGCACCCTCTTCCCAGGACCCTGCAGTTCGTTCCAGGACCCACTTTATTTTGCTTTCTCACACAAACACACGGATTTGGTGTTTTCATTGCTTTTTAAAGAGGGCAGYAGAGCGGGCACAGATCCATTTAAGAGCCTTCATTTCTGCAGTTTTCATTGCAGTCGTATAGTTACCAGGGGATAACACGAATTTCAGAACTGGGCAGACTTCGTTTGCTTTAGAAAGATTTGGGGTGGAATGGTGGAATATTTAATTTCTAGATGTTCAAAATTGAAAAAAAAAAAAAAAAAAGCCTATACAACTGGAAATTGGTTGTCTTTTATTTACAACTAAATCTTGCACTATTCCAAACACTACCCCTGCTTTTGAAAAGGACATGTGGCATTAAACACGTGAGTAGTTTGCTAATTCTGATGGAACTAAGCATTGATTTTACTGGAAATTAGTCGACCATGTGCTTAACTGAACACACAGGGTTAAGTGCTTTACCATGACCTGGATAAGCGGCTAGTTTCATTCATTTTAAAGCCAATTTTTAGTATTATAGTTCCATTTTASTTCCTGCAAAACAAAGCCTTTCACATACCAATCCCAGTTTCAAACCCCAATTTTTCTTCCCAGCAAATACCACTTTTAAAAGGGCATTGAACAGACAGGCCACCTACCTGCAAGTGCTACTTTTCTGCATGACGTCGGCTCGATGATATCCAGAGAGTTTACAAAAACCGTCATTACTGTAAACTACAGGCCAGTCCACAATCTGGGCATTTCCCAACAGAAAACTGGATTCTAGAGAAAAAGAGAGAGAGAAAGGGCTGTTGTCAGTCACGAAGCACACTGAAGTCCTCCCAGCACTATCCAGCAGACGCAGAGAGTTAYTTAATGTTGGCAATCACTATACAGCAAAAATCTGAGAGCTCGATGGAGCCAAAATGAGGCATTAAGGTTAGGTCCTGATGAAACAGGATGGTTTTTAGTAACACAAGTAGTTTCTTTTACTCYGAATACCGATATAGATACCAACTTCAATGTAGAAAGGATGTGTTTATGGCATTAGACAACCCAACGGGAGATTCAGGGTGATGGTACAAGCAATGAATGCCAAAAGGGATGTGAGATTGAAATAACACAAAGCAAACATCAAATTCTGCCCCAAAAAAGTGCCAGCGGGTGGTCTGGGTTCATCCTACTAGCACAGCTTCTATTGCCATAAACATATAAATACAGGCAGGGAATACTTAGGAGGTTGAACTCAGGTTTAAATATTGCTTCAATCATCTGTGCTTTCAGTCAGTGCCTACAGTCTATATGCATGGACTGGCACCAACATGTGATGAGTTAGTCCTAAAATAGTTTGGAACGATTCCTCTGACACCGTTTTTAGCGAGGCGCTACTCAATAAAGGAATACTCATTTTCCTTAAGCACAGCACTTGGGTGTTTTATTCTCACCAACATCACAAACATTTCTAATTTTGTTCCACAATATTCTCTCATAGCATATCAGCTAGAAGAGACTCCTACTTGTGGTCTCTGATGATCTTCTGACCCCTGTTTATTTGTACTTTTAATTTAAAGCTTCATTTTGACTGTACATGTGGAACTACTAGGCATCTCTGGCTGATAAAAAGCTATTAAGATGTAGCTACTGAAAAGCTATTAAATTCAGCTATTAAAAATCACTGCTGTAAGGAAAGAATTGCAGAGGTTCCGCTCATCAGTTTTTGCCAGAAAATTTTCAAGAGTTTTTACAAGTTATTTAGTACTTGAAGAATGGATGTGCCCCTTGCTTTCACAGAAATATACTCAGGTGTATGCACAGTCATTTCCATAAAAAAATAACAGTGGGTTTGCATAAGCTATATGCTGCCTTCTCACTTTATTTATAATTCTTCGACTAGAACGCATATCATACATATTATTCCATTAGACAAGGAAAATGTGCAAAAAAACGCTATTTATTGCTGTTTTCTTGCTTTACAAGCATAAATTTTGAAAGAATAATCCAGCAGTAATTGGATTTTCTACAGAAAAGTAGATGGAAAAGTATTTAAAAGCTAACTGGTGTGAGAAATGGAAGCTTGGATTTTGCTTAAGTTGAAATCTTTTTCTTGAACTCACTGCAAATCCAGTTTTTAAATGCAGCACCATTTCCTCAGCACAAATGCCTTATGCAGGTGAAATCTTCCTACCTGGAAATCAAAATGTTTGATAGCCCAAGCTCCCACTGTATCGACACTCGAGCATTTCTGTCCCTTCTGCTTTTGCAGGGGTATCGGTCTTGCTTTCCACGCTATTTGCCCTCAGCTTTTAACGGAGAAATTTAAGGAGAAGTCTCTGCCCTGCTTGCTCATCCTCTCGTTGCCTGAGCGGGCAGGAATTCTGACCCTGCAGCACTTGGCAGGGGGMAAAAAACTTGAATTCACCCAGCCAGGATGATACCCCAGGAAGCAGCAAATATCACAAGTCCTCTGGTCAAAGCAAGGCTTGATTTGGAAGGAGGAAAGAGATATTTACTTGCAGAACTACATCGCCCCACAAAGTTTTGGGTGCTCACATATAGATAAGACAGAGTTGCAACCTCTGCTATTTCAGAGAGCCAAATGCCTTCCGGATGCCAGGCAGGTCCAGGATCCATAAACAGGCCACCCTTATTCCAAGTCTCCCATCTGACAGGGGTAACCTTGGCCATACACCTGTGTACTGAATCAGAAGGTAGATGTGCAGCCATCAGAAGGCGTAGGGCATACAGCAGTTTGCTTTTCTATACATGTGTATATATGTGCCTTTATAGAGGAGGGTCTTGTAATGCTTGCTAGGGCATTCGTTAGAYTGAGCAAACTGACCCTGGGGGGTTAAGGAGTCACCCTATTCATGTTTCATGCAAACAGAAACAGAAAGACAGCAAAATTATCCTGATTGATGTTAGTATGTGTTAACGGATTATATATATAGCTCAGATACATATATAGCTCATATATATGGTATATATACTAATAACTAGATCATGAATTAGAATATGCACTTTCCTTTGTCCCCATAAATTTTCCTTTACGTGACTGACGCTCTTACCCTTGTTTCCCAAGCAAACCAGGCTTGTTTGCCCATGCTTGGCCTCTGAATACATATGCACGTCCTACTCCCATTGAACAAAACGCCTGAATCAATGTATGCATCTTGCTAGACACAAAGGAGTCTAAGTGCAGGCACGAAGCCATAGGAATCCATGTTTCATTAATGCTGCTGCTCAGGGAGCAGCTCGCTAGAATTTAAGGAAGCACGAGTGGGCGCCTGGCCCCAGAGCAGGGGTATTACAGCTCCTAACACCATCTAAAAACCGTTAGTTTGTCAATGATGTAGCAAATAGGTGCTTTTACTGTGCCCCCATGGCTCAGCATCCACCCATCCCCACACCTTCCCTTCAATAATCACCTTATTTCCTCCAACCAGGACACACATAATAATTCTTCATTATTTCTATGATCTCTCCAGATCAAAACTCCAGACAGGTTTACCTTCACACTAGCCAGATTGTATCTGGCTGTAAACATCCAGCACTAGGGACATGACACTATGGAAGAACTGTCTTTCGAGAGGGCCAAATGTTTCCATCCTCCAGCTCTTTTGCTTGCAGGGAGGTGACTTCTTTGCATGGCTTCCATGCTGAGACAGGTCCATCCCAGATGTGTCTCAGACCAAGATATATGTCAATCTGACTGTTGCAAATCCTGCCCTCAGGGTGATTTCTTAATGGTTACTCCAACTATATTAGCAGGGAAGCAGGACCTAGATCTGCTAGCAGACTTAGACCTGCTCACACTCCCCAAGGACTTGATACCTTCACACGAGCCCAATTCTTCATTCGAGCACATCAGCTATGGAGAAAGACAAGTCTGCTCCATCAATAGTACAGCCTGCAAAGTGATGCAAGATCTCTTCCTTTTTTTCTTCTTTTTTTTTATTAAAAAAGAGAAGAACTTATTCCTGGAGGTGTTCTCAAGGATAAGCATTTGTATAAGGAATTTAGTTGCTTATAACTGAACGACACAGAATTCTCCCACTAAGCCTAAGCCTGAGCCACTGAAGTTACCCGCGTTKCAGGTGCAGCACGACTTTGCTAAAAGAGCAATATCGCAGCAGGTGTTGTCAAGGATGGCTAAACTTATGGATGGCAACGCATAAATGCAGCTCATGCTCTGATATTGGTAATTTAAACCCGGGTAAAATGAGTGTTGAGGCCTATAAAGGAAAGTCTGCTCTTTCCACGCACAGCAGGACATAACTTCCCAAATGTTTTACTGCAGAGACTAGGAGCAGCTGCCCTGGCCCATCTGATATTGGCCATTGCTGAAGGCAGGACAGAAAGTCTGGCCGACCACAGGTTGGATTCAGTGTACGAACCTCTCTGCACCTGTGATTCAAATTACTGCGTGGCAAAACATCACCCTCTGACAGCACCAACATGCAGCTGACTTCAAACCTTCATAAACGACCAGCCTGAAACCTCTCGTAACACACTCATTCCTGCTTGGATTTTCTTTGAAGTACTGAAAGAAAATGCATTGAAGTACTGAAAGTTTCCACTTTCCATTTCCTTAGAGAGAAAAGATAATTTTTATTATTTCTAAGGTTGTCCTGGTGCCACTGCCTCCACTGACCATCTTCTCCATCTCTGTTTCCCCCCGCCCAGTATAYTGCAGGAAGGCCCAAGCACACGTCTGGAGGATGTGCAAGTTTTTTTGATTAGACACATCTAAAACACTGTCCATCCAGAGGGGAGCTGAGAAGCAGGGCTCAGAGAGCAGACRTGCCCTTCGGAGTTGCTGGATTCATCTTAGGAAGTCAGCAGGCACTTAATTCACTAATATAACTCACCTAATTTACAAAGTTTAATATATCTGGCAAGGAACAAAATTGCAAGCAGCAAAATTCCAGATGTGGAAGACATCATTGAGGCAAAGAGTTGTGCAAGACAAGGTCCCTGCCATTGCCAGCGCTCCTCTGGGCACAGAGGCAGCCGAGGCGATAGAGCAGCGAGCCTTTCATCTTGCTCCGTCCTGCAGGAGCTAATATTCAACCCAGCACCGAGGCTTGTTTTGTTGTTAAAAACAAATGACCGCAGTGTGCAAGCAGCTTTTTTAACCAACCCAGCGCCCAAAGCAGTGTAAAATTCATGTTATGTAACCACAGGAGAGCAGGAACAGCTAAATCATTTTAGGAGATACGCTTAGCCGAGTGCGGAACATTGTCTCTAATCATCTTTTTTCCTCAAGAATAGTTGGGTATCACTTTTAAACAAAACTGTCTGAGTATCCATTTCAAAATTCCATCTCTTTCCAGGTAATTCAAGTCACTTCTGAGAAGATGTTTGAAAAAAAATGAAGCAATAGCAAAAGAGGACTAGGGGAGGAGGGGAGAAACATCATCTCCACACAGGAATCAATTACTAGCCCAAACGATTTGCCTTTCCTGTGCATGCTCTCTTATAAAAATTTCCCACTTCAGCTGCTGGCAGCTGAGTTTTTCTATAGCTACACAGGGTTCCACCTATTCCCAGTATCTTCCTGGAAAGCTCATGGGGCTCCTGGGGGAAAAAAAAGTCCTTAAATAAAAAATTCTCAATCTTGATTTTCTTTTAGTTTTGCTTAAGCAAGTCTTTGCCTTGGTTATTATACTAATAGTGACACACAGATATGGTGAATCCAAGCTCATGCTTAAGTCAGGACTGTCTGCAAGCAAAGTGCTGCCTTGAAGCAGCCTCCACCCGTGCTTTTTACTCCTTCCTATAAAATCACACTGCTGCCTGGCAAAGCTCTTATTTCCCTAGTGTCTTTAAAGCATGTAAGACATCACTGTCATCCAATTTATCCGGCACATTAAGTTTTGGTTGCCTGGGGAAAAAAAAAAAAAAAAAGGAAAGAAAAAGAATCCCTTGTGGAACAAACTCCGCACCTTTCTGTAGCACTATTGTATTTATTCATATACTTAACTTCCCAAAAATGCATGGAGGTCTAAGCCCTGAGCAAGATGCTACCATACTGACTATGCTAAAGTGATTTAATTCCTGCCCCAAATAAGTGCTCCTCAAATAAAACAAAAAGATAAATAATCCAGTGTTGGCTGAAATATTAAATCGACATGTAAGTCACTTAGCCGGGAACACAGCAGCTTTCAGCAATTTAGGAAGCAAGCACAAGAAGAGAGATTAGAGTGTGCCTGCAATTTACCTTCCCCAACCTTAGAAATTTCACTTTAATCATTCTCACTGTGAAATCCTATGAGCAGCTCAGTCCCCAGTCTTTACTGCAGGATTTTACCAACCTCAAGAAGAGTTTGAAAATGAATAAGGACAGGAGAGCGTCCCCATGAGTTGCTCAAGAAATGACACCTCATATACCTCTGATAAGAGGTTTTCTCCTACACGTTCATAAATCTCAGCATTAAAGTAATCTTTACCTAGCCTGATTATCTTCTACATGCTGCCCCTGAATTTCTTCCCTATTAAAATGATGTAGAGCACACACGTACCGAGACTAAATTCGAACTGGAGCGCTCTAGTTCTCACCAAAGGCAGCAAGCAATTTGGAGAGCACTGAAAATACATAAATATATATGTCTCTGCTTTTAATTTCATATATATTACATATATATGTGTATATATATAAGAAAAGGTGCTAATTTCCCAACTTCACAGTGCTAATTGTGGTAGCAGCAGTTGCTCAAAGATGGGGCTGCATCCACTCTGCCCACAGGRCCACAGCTAGAGCTTTACAGAGCTTGGCTGTATTTCCAAAACCCGGGTTTGGGGTAGAATTGCCTGTCTCTCCCCTGCTCCACTACTCGTGTGAATGATCAGCAAGGGGCTGGAGTGATTTGCCACTAATGGGACATATCCCGGGAGGGATGCGGAATCGGGATCCAGCAACCCAGGTTACACCTGGCTTAGCATCTCCAACAGACAATGTCCAGGCATGCTGAAAAGCTCTTAGAAAAAACATTTTGTTAGAATAGTCGCTCCAAAGTCTTATTTAATTTTATCATGTGGGAAAACACTGTTTTCTTAAGCGCACCAGGCAAAAACCTGAAAATTCAGGTTAACCACTCAACAGCACCCTGATAGAACAGGCTAATTAAATGTATTTCCACAGCTCACTTAACTTCCTGGCATTCTTCTTTAGCTGTGTATTTCTTCCAACAGTAATAACAAATCTGAATGTTTACTCTAAAAATAAAAAAAAATAAAAATCAATAATTTATTTTTTTTTCTCTTCTCCATCAGATTTAATCATTAACCTGGGAATGCAACAGCACTTACAGTGACCTCTTGTGGCAATGCTCAGCTTGTACTTAAATACCTCTCAGAGGCGAGTGTCTCTCTCTTACCGCCATATCTCACTGCCAGATACACGCAGAGAAAATAAAATTAATGCTAAAAGCATAAGACCTCTATTAAACAAAGTAGCTGGTCAGATCTCAGTGAAATCCAGCTACTTCTTTACCTAACAACATGTTATTATTTGGGCTTATAAATTAATACAGTGCTGCAGAGTTTTCAGAATTAGTTTTTAATTAAAAATTGCATATGAAAGCAAAAGTTTCAGCGTTTCTGAAACTGCCCCCATTTCAGCAGGCATCGGATATGCTTCAAAACTCAGGATTCAGCCAAATCAACCCAAAACACTGGAAGAAGAAGGACAGACAAATGCTTATCTTTAAAAACACCTCACAGATTTCATCTAATAACACTCCTTGGTGTAAGAATTCACTTTGCACTGATTTACCTATAAGCAAGCCCCTGTTGTCACTGAAATTTCAAATGCGCCCTGGTGCCTCCAAACACCAAAAAAGCCCTACAAATATAATCCCCATGACCCCCCTTACAGTAACTTCCCCACAACCAAGAGAATTGGAGAATGGAAGCATTTGGCCCAGGTTTTGTAGGTTCTTTACACAGAGATTYAAGTAACAGCAGATGTCCCGGGGTCTGCAGAAGATCCCTCCCRCCCCTACAAACCCCAGGTAACTTCTTGGAGCGCACCTTCTCCCTGCAGCAAATGTCACCTAATTTGGATCAGATGAAAATCCAGCTTGTTTCCACTTGGAGCGGAGGAGTATGCCATAAATCAAGTCCAATGACAGTAAGAAACAATGTTTTGTATCTCTGCATATCAGAAATAGGTTACACTACATGGGCTAGTAGGAGGGATAAGAGAAGACAGCAGGCACTGATTTATAAAAGCAGTGTAATAAATAAATAAAAAAATTGAAAAAATATTTTTTAAAAAGTGCCTCAGCACTACAGAGCTCATCACATGCATTTCCCTCACTCTTCCCAGGTAAATGGATCTTTTGCCCAAGTCAGGGCTCCCGGCAGAACGTAAAGCTCTGTCTTAAGGAGTCCATATGCATGAACGTGGCACTAAACTGTTAAAGACCAGGAATCAAATCTTAGGTCAATTAAAGCTCATGGTAAAATTGACAAGGATGCCTAAAAAAGCAAAGATTTCAACAACCCCAATCCACTCGGACAACACCTGAAAGACCCTTTTCCACAAAGAAGCTTCTAAGAGTTATTGCAGTAGAAACAATAACCAAGAAGGACAACTTGTCATATTTCTCTCTCAACAACCCATSTCCTTCTTTCCAGCCTGCTGGTGCTTTTCATTGCATAGTGCTGCAACGTCCCAGGGTTACTCTTTGCCCAAACTCATCCTCRGCCATAAAAGCCAATTAAGCAGTTGACACAAACTGAATGCTTTGCAGCTAGGGTGCATGAAAGCTGAAGATGGGTGGGCAAGAGGGACATATTTGTCCGTCTACATTTGTAGCTCAGGTTCATGGTTCTACCTGCACATGGGCCAGGACCACAAAGTCCGGCCCTGCACTAGAGACTGGCTCAAATCTGCGCCTGGTTTCATCTCCACAACACTGAGCTGAGGTCAGAGCCAGCAGGAGCTCTGAACACAGATAAGAAGTTATCAGTAATGATAGTAAAAATGGCTGCACACTGACGAGACCATCTTAAGAAGAGAGAGGAAGGCTCTTACCAAAGACTCTAAGGAAGGCCCTTACCAAAAGCCCAAAATATTAATGGCAGGAAAAAGCAGACACTTTGAGGTAATTTAACCTGGTTCTCCCACAAAACATCTCTTCCTTCAGCATCACAAAACAGCTGGAGAGCTGAAGAACTAGGGCACTCTGCAGCAAGACCATAGCAGTCTTTGCTGCCTCGGATCAGACCTTTACTCAATGTATTTTCACTCTGCTCTTAAGAAAAAGAATGTACAGGGTGCACAGAGGAGATGAAGATGTCCCTGAAGATGGGCCTGAAGGATCATCCCTTTTCCCCAGCTGCTGCAGTTGCTCTAACAACATGCCGCACATATCCCTATGGACTTATTTCTTCCAACCAGACGGGCAAATCACTCATGGAGAAGCACAYTGGGAACCACCTAGGAGAACAACACAAGAAGCAAAGCAAGGGGCTGCTCTGAAGGTGAGAACTTGCCTCCAACAGACTCCTGGACGGAGTCACAAGAGCCCCACCAGCTTTTCTACCTCTCTGTGTGCACTTCTCATTTAACCTAATTTATAGCCAAAGCTGAGGTGCAAAGGAAAGGTTCATAAGATATTTAAATGAAAAACACTTAGTGCTGAAGAAAAAAAAAAAAAAAAAGATAAAAAATCAAATATACAGTTGTTTTGCAATACCAGGTCTAGGTGCCACGTTCAGTCTGTGCCACAGATTGTGCCAGTTCCAACTTTCCACATTTAAAACTAATATAATTTTGTATGTAAGCATTTGTTGTTCAGATCCATCACTAGCGTCTCACAGTAATTCGGTCTCCATCTGTATTTCATTTCAAAATCTTTTACTCCATTTCAGACCTGAAGAACTGCCCATGTGCACAAATACCTATTTTTTTCCCCAATTGTTTCCATTTTCTTTCCAGTTATTAGGTAATAAAAGGTATTACCTCTATCAACAAACCTTTCTTGGTTGCTGAGAAGAGATTTATGGCAAGAAGTGTGATGGGACTACCTAAGTGTGAGAAATTCCCCCAAAAAGCGTATTCTTTAATCAAGAAGGAAGAAGTGGTCTTTTCTTTATGCCATTACTCAACTTGACTCTGAAAAATCTCCTCACAGCTGATGAATACAAGCACAAAAAAACTAAAAACAGTGCTGCTTTACAGTGTACACCRTCAGCAAACCAAATCCTTGTCTTTTAGTGAGGACTGTCAGGAGATCCTCGAACCAGATTTGCTCCACCGAACACAATTAAATTCAGATTAAACAGTGCTGACTCCAATGAAAATTACTGTTTCTAAAAAGCACTAATGTCCTGGATAACAAAAATAAGGTCAAAATCCTGTTTTAGGGCACAACATTGACCATTTACATGAGTCAGAAACAAATTCCCATTCCATTCTTCACTTCAGTGTCCAGTGGAGCATTTCTGACTCTCTGTAGCATCGCACTTAGGTATCACCAAAGGAAAAGAAAATGAGGAAGCAGTGGCCACATCAGCACGATTTTAAAGCTCCCAAATTAGGCCAGATTAGAAATTGGAAGGGACGTTTTTAAAA
The DNA here is from genome assembly GCF_003342845.1 of Nothoprocta perdicaria. Classification (NCBI taxonomy): domain Eukaryota; kingdom Metazoa; phylum Chordata; class Aves; order Tinamiformes; family Tinamidae; genus Nothoprocta; species Nothoprocta perdicaria. The sequence continues at coordinate 1,994,136 of NW_020454294.1, forward strand.
GTACAACATTCAAAAGCCTTCTGAGCTTTTCTCGGCTTTTTTGACATCTCAAAGCTTTACTGAGCTTTCACTAGGGAGGACATGTGATTTAATTAGAGCATTATACAAACGCCTGACACTCCCAAACTGTGTTCCCAGTTTTGCCACGACCTTGGGAAAACAACGGAGATGTCCAAACCTGCTCTTAATGCCAGTTTTAAGGACAGGTTGAGAACGTCTCTGCTTGTCCTCCTCTACAGGGAGCCGAGAAGTGTAATTAAATTCCAGGCAAGGCTTTGAAGTTGTCAGAGGCAAAAGTGCTGCATAAATCCCTACTAATTAAGCTTGCATTTAATATTCTGGCAAATATATATATATTACAAGAAACTCTGGCTTCTAGTGATCCTGCCATAAAGCTTGATAYAGAACCAGAGCTGGCCATAGAACCAAAGCAGGCAACATGGGAAGGAGGAAACCTCCCAAAATGGTCAGTATAGGGCTACTGCTTTAATACTCAACATTTTAAAACAAATTCCAGGCCCTGCAGTGTTGGTTCCACTCCTGTGGAATTGAAGGAATCACTAATCCAAGACCTGACATTAAAATCAAGCCAGCACACCAGACCTCTTGAGTAGCAGTGTAAGATAAATCCAGAGCTGTACAACAGGAAGGTGGAAGGGAATGCTCCACAGGAGGACTTCACATCCTATTAGTGCCTTAGCTAATAACACACGGCAACTTTTTTAAATGCTCTGTTCCACCCATCCCTCTGATTCATGTCGCTAGATGCCCGCTGGCCAAGCAGGGCTCTGGCACTGCAGGGCTCTCCTTAACTCGTGCTTGTCTGAGATGGGATCTCTGAGCAGACGTGAAGTTGAGCTGCTCTACCAGACTTCACCCGTGCAAATGCTCCTACTACACTTTGCACTACATCAGTGCAAAGACCACAGCATAGACAAGGAATGTGAGCGGCACAAGACCCAGCCAAGGCAGCACCTGTATTAGCACATCTAGAGGGATGCTCTGCAATCATATCGTAACTTAAACGGGGTTGAATTCGCTGCTCTTCATCAGACTTTGCAATGGGCAAGGGTAGATTGGGTAATTTTAGACCCGTGCAGTCCTCAAACACTCCCAGAACTCGTCTCCACAGAGAGCTGCAGATGTGCAAGCGCAGGCAGCAGTTGATGTTATTTGTTTAGCCCGAGGATTAGCATCACCCAGACACCGCTTGCTCCCCTATCCTCGCCCGCAAACCTTTCCCGTACRCTTAAAAAGTGCCACAGAACCGTCTGGCCAAACCACGGCGGCCACAAACCCCATGCACGGAGAAGGTGGAAAGGAAAAAAAAAAAAAAGAAAGAAAGAAAAGAAAGGAAGAAACTAAAGAGTGGGGACAGGGATGCGGCGCCCGCCAAGCGGAGCCGCAGCAGCAACACGAGAAGTTCGGCGGACACGGAGAGCACCGGGGTGGGCTGGGAGAGCAGCACCGCGCACCCACAGGTAGCACGGACGGAGGGATGAAGAGATGGACGGAGGCACGGATGCAGGGATGGATGGAGGGACGGACGGAGGGACGGACGGTGGGATGTCTCACCGCTCGAGCGCCGCACGATGTTCTCCAGGAAGGTGTTCTGCGGTGCCACCAGCCCTCTCTTGCCGCCCGGCATCCTGCAGAGCCGGGCTCGGGGGCCGGCGG
>NW_020454294.1:1996281-2002670 GCF_003342845.1 Nothoprocta perdicaria
TTTTTGGGCGAGAGGGAGGCTCCGAAGAAGCTGCTGTCGGGGAAGCGGCTGGGTATGTGTTTTGCCCGCTAGTAGCTACCGCGGGGTGTAAGGAGTGGCCGGAGGCAGCAGGTGAGAGGCGGCTGCCACGAGGCAGGTCGCACGGRCAGAGCCCTCTTTGCTCTCGCTGTATTTGGAGCCCCAGAATCTTTATTCTGTCCTGTCCTGTGTCCCCAAGGAACTTGCCCCAGCGTTCTCCCCAGTCCCCACCAACTTGGCTCAAGCAGGTGTATTTCTCCTGGAGCATGCTATCCCACAAGCTGTGAAAAAAAAATGTTTTTTTTTTTTTTAATCTGATTTTTTTTCCAGCCTTTCACAGTTTCAGTGTGCCCCCCTTGCTGTGCAAGTCACACTGAGGCCACGTGAACTCCTGGTTTAGAGATAAGCATGCACTGAAAAGCTCTTCCACATTAGGCTCTACTGCAAGAGGAGCAGCCCTACAGCAGCTGGACTAAGGGGTCTGGTTCTGTTTTCATTTRAACAAGTGCAAATCAGGAGCAATTCCATAACAGTCCGCTTGCAAAGGCTGATGGAAAACCAGCCTGGGAGTCGAACCAGACCCTATTTGTCAAACACGTGTTGTTTCCTCACCAGCTCCGAGATGTGCAGGGCTTTCAGAAGAGCAGCACAGTTTAGAAGATGCTCCTGCTGAGCTCTGCCCCAGATACAGGAAAMCCTGCCTGCTTGTAATTGGCATGTGCTGTGCAACACCTTCACTTCTTTCAAGTGAGCAATAGCCATTTAGGAACATCTGTGCACAGGCAGCTACTGCACAGCTGATCTGTCAGGATAGCATCGCCCCGTTCTCTATTCGTGGACAAGTTCAACCCCATTTGAATTCCACTCATTTCCCATCCTTGTTTTGCAGCCCCATCCTTGTTTTGCAGCCTGGAATTGCCTCTGTAAAACTCTACAAATATGCATGTTTTGAGTACTGAAAGAAAAAAAAAAMMCCTTCTTGTTATCCRTTTTCTACACAGCATCTCCATCTTACAGCAGCAGACTCATCCAAGAGGCAATCCATCCTCCCTGCTTCATGTTCCCCTCTCCAAATCTCACTTAAAAAGGGCAGAAAATCCACTGTGGTTCCYAATACATTGTTTTGCCCAGAATAGGCAAGACAGCGCAGTTGGTGTTTTAGGGAATTAATTGCTAAACATTAAAGAAAACAAGATTCAACTTCAAAACAGCATTCCAGATGGAAGATCAGCAGATCTGGATTCCTCAACCACAGTCCCCAGATYTGATGTCTTCGAGCAAAGAAACAAGGTTTCCCAGATGGTGTAAAAGAGAACAGGCACATGGGTGTGTGTGCAAGCTAAAAGAGTAGGCACTGCTCCATCCTCTTTTTCTTCCTCACTTCTTTTCCTCTGAAATTTAACACACCTGCTTGGTTCCTCACCTCTTTAATAAGGTTCCTCACCTCTAGAGGTTCCTCACCTCTAGAACAAGCACAGTTCCCTGCTTCCACTGGGCCATGGGCAAACACCAACTTCCACAACAAGTGTGTGGACAGTGTGTGCTGTCAAGTTTATCTGCCTTTCATGAAGAGCTGATCCTTTAAATCTAAACCTAGAGGGTTGTGTTATTTTACTTCAGGGAGCAGTAAACATTTTAGAACTGGTCCTTATCCACAGCACAGACCTTTAAGTGTATCTTCCATGAATTTTATGAATTAAAAAAAATCACCTTGGACTCAAGAGGCTCTCAAAAGAGGAAAGAGCCACATAAAATCATATAAACAGGTCATACACAGTTTTTTGATGATCCACATCAATGGCCTGAGTCATTAAAACACACAGGCTGCTGAACCTATTCACAACATTGCTTTTATTTTCAGTGTTCATATGTAATAAGGTGAGTCAGGTTCTGCGGGAGCAGTATGGGCAGCGGGCAAGAACCACCCACATAGGCTTTATAAATACTCCTTTGTGAGCAGGACCGAACGACGGGACGCACTTGGCAATGCTCAGAGCTGTTTTCTAACCCAGCTGCACATCAGCACACAGACAACTCCGCGTCCTAAAAATAATTCACAAGGTGACTACAAGTTATTGCTACAAAAACACTATCAGTACAAGCACCAAGCACTTCTTGATTTCCAGTGGATTTGTGTCCACTGACTTAYGGATTCTATCAACTTTTGAAACAAAGACTTGAATATAAGAAGTTCTAACAATCTAATTGCAAGCAACACAGGTAATTTGCTCCCTCAAGTCAAGAGATTCTACACAGAACCATGACAGAAGAGTTTTCTAGTATCTAACAAGGCATTAACTAACTTCTTAATCAACCTTACCCCATGGTTGAGACACTCCTACAGTTCCACGAGGTACAGAATATAGGGTTGTGTTCTGCAGTGCTCATCCAGAGCGCCCATGAAACCAGGCACCCAGCTGGTGGATGTTAACATTGGCTTCATTGGTTTCAGCTACTTTTCCTTTACCTGACATAACAGTGATTTTTCTTACAGCTGCTTTCACAGGTGATCCACAGAGAAACATGTCCTGGAACGTGAGTGATAAAGAAATATGGGCCCTCCTGAAAAGAGATAGGAGAAAGAACAGTGCCTGTTTTTCACTGTCAGTGAGTAACTAAGAATATTATAGCAGTTTCTGGTGAAGATATCCAAAAGAATGGAAGGAAACCGTGAAGAATCTTTTCTCCACAGAAATGYAATGCTGAGGTGGTTTGAGACCGTCTCTGAGTCCAAGAAAGGAAGCAGAGGTCTGCACTAAACATGAGCAAGCAACATTCTCCAGGTAGAGTTCAAGAAGTAATCAAAAAAAAAAAAAAGAAAGTTTAAATACTTACGAAAACTAGTTGATATATATACCACATTAACTGTTCATGATTGTTTGGGATGCATCAGAAATGAAGTTATTCACATTCTTAAAAAAATAAAAGATGAGGGAAGGTAAGAGGGAAAATAAGTTAAGTTTTTTTCGTATTTCTTTTTTTCTTACTTCTACGCCCCTTAGAAATTTGAAAGAGTGATTTGATAGACAAGAAGCCAATAAAAACCTAACAAAATGAGTTGGACTTCCTGTAAAAACAACAGCAAAAAAAGAGATGGAAAAATGTAACTAATATACATATTATAACTAAATATATAGCCTTATAACTAAATACTCACTGGTATATGAACGGGTACCAGCGAGAGTTTGGGGCTCCTTCTCCTATACTGTCATGTCATGCAARTAAGTCTGGTCAGATGGACCCAGATGTTATATCTCTCCTGTCCGTTAGGCAGTCCAAAGCATGGAGAACATGCACAAGGAGGCAACATCTGGGAAAGGTTAGGTATCCACACACCCTACGATCAGGGAGAATGAGGGCTGAATGATGTTGTGCATCTCAGATGCACTCAGAACAGTGCTCAAGGGATGGGTAACTGCTTAATGTTTTCCCCTTATAGTTTTCATTGAGCTCGTGGCCTGGTGCCGTATTCCCGGGACACCAGCCAAACTCTACTCCAAGCATGGACCGATTAGTTTCTTCATGGGGCTCATCCCTAATCTCCTGGTGTTTTGTATGCATCAGTGAACTTCTACATTATATCCTGTCATCCAGGGATCAGAGGAGAATCTGGGGCACAATGAGATTAAGGTCAAAACCGCTTGGTAATTCAGAATGTCCAACCTGGGACTTGTGGGATCCAGGAGAAAAGAAGTCCCACATGACACTCTTGTCATAGACTTTGCTGTAGTGCTCGCTACCTTTCGTTTACTTTAATAAGTACCCCAAAAGCTCTACAGGCTGTGACCTTCTCTTCTGTGCTACTGAGKTTCTATAGAAGCTGCAAATAACGTATATACATAGTCCCTCATACATCTATATATACATAGCCCCTCATACATTTATAAAACATTATGTGGAACGTAACTGAAAACCTTCTCAACTAATGTATATAAAGGGCAGAAGCAACTATCATTTCAGCATTGCCTTGCCTTGGAGTGCTTGATTTTGTAACCCTGTCATTTTTTCACAGGTTTTTTTTAAGCCAGAAACTGCTGCCTGGAATAAAAGCCTTCAAAATGTTGCCATCTTACTAATGTTGCTTTTAATATTCCTTTACGTGCAAAGGGTATGTTTCAGTTATCATCAATCCAGCAGTGCAGACAACACAGGGGGCCATAAAAGCTTCAAAAATGACCTAAAATGAGATCTACAATGTAAGCAGGCCACAGCTTTCCAGGTCCATTATCACAGCTCCAGCCAGGTGCTGCAAGGCTCAAGCCAAGACTCCTGCAGGGTCTGGCTGCACCTCACTGAGAAGCAGAGAATTTCCTTATTCGCAAGGGGAAAAAGTTCCTACCCCTAACACTACATATACTGCAGCATATTTATGGGCAGAGAAACAAATACTGTGATACAAGTGAACATTTTCCATACCTTGGGACTCTAGCAAAGGGGTGGGGGGAGAAGCAAGTCCTCTCAGGATTGACCTACCAACACAATATACCAGTGTCATGGAGTGGCAGCCCATGGGGACCAGGACAGATCRGAGTCGGTCACAGGAGTCAGTAGTGGTCAGCAGGTGAAGAGGGTACTTGAAACGATGGAGGAAAAATGATTCTGGTATATGGAGATCCAATGTCAACCATGCAGTTAATCACTGAGAGCTCTGATGGGCTTCAGCCACTTCCCATCCCGGGGTTTCTTCCTGAGAAATAAGGTGATCGGAACCAGTAATTTCTTGTCAGACTTTTACAGAGATAAATCACTGTATTAATTACGGAAAGCCAAGAAAAACAGCATGGTGTCCTTCTCCATCTCCACTTTTTTTTTTTTTTTTTTTTTTTTTTTTTTTTAAGGGGAAATATCCACAAACAGGTAGTGCCTGAAATAACAACTGAAGGTGGGCTCTCACAATGGGTTCCCATCCTTAAAAAAAAAAAAAAAAAAAATCACAATTTTTGGGTTATTTCTGCCAAAAACTGAATCAGCACAGCAAAAAAATATGAGAACCAGCAACAATTCCCATTCATGCTTTAGAAAAGACACTTTGCATCCAGGGTACATCGCTTCTGGGTCCTTCTCCGTGCAAGGGCCACAAGTTGAGGTCTTGGAGTCCCCTCCAAAACAAGCAGGARTGACACCAAACCTTCCCCAGAGCTGAAGTCCACTAGTTTCAGCACACTGAAGCACTACAGGAAAGCCTCCGAAAGCTTGAGGATCATGTACCAAGTGCTCTAGAAAAAAATCTCAACACTTTTTGGCAGCCAAGGCATTGACATAAATGGAAATTATCCTGAAAATTATACGCTTAAAAAAAATGCTTTAAACACAGTGTTTACTTGTAAGGCACATGAGCTAAGTTAAGCTTTTTATCTATTGTAGGTAAAATGTGATAATAGCAGCGATGTAGTTGAGAACAAGGATTTTTTTTTCCTATTTTAAACCCATTTATACACACTTGTTTAAGAAAATTGCCTTTGGGAAGGAAATTACTTACACTGGAGCTTAGCTCAGCAGTGATTTTTTTTTCTTTTTTTGGTAGAAATTTTCATTAAGACTCAGCAGGGGACTAATTTTTGAATTTAAATATACTTGCTATTGAAATTTGTATTATTGAAAAGGCAGAAAGTCTCAGCAGTGAAGGTACTGTACCTACAGGTGTAAAGAACCTTGGGCTCAGAGCTAGACAAAAGACAGAGGGGAAATGCATTTCTACAGTCRGCAAACAGACACAGCAGTCAGGCTAGAAAATCTTTGGTAGTGAATCCATGACCTGTCTCGGATCCTCTTCATGCCAGCCTGATGCTTCCTACTCCTGCCCAAGCTTCTTTTTGTGTAAAGGCAAAGATGGCACCAGAGACAAGTGAGCACCAGCCTGTGCCTGCAGCCTCTTTCTCTTCACCGAGGAAAGTCTGACATGGAAACCTTAATTTCCAGTGGGTGGGCAAGCAAAAATCCATCTTCCATGGCAGCATCATGCAAAAAAAAAGGAGCAGATAAGCCGCATCACTCTGGAAGGCAGCAGGCTGCTTACCACATATATACCATTCATTCTCTTCAAGTTATAGCTAACTACAGTACAAAAATAGATTACTGACTCCCCTTTCCTAACCGTAAGCCAAAGATCCGCAGGATAACTATATAGAGTCTCCAAAAATTTAGCAAAATATTTCAGCACTAGTGAAGTTTTCCACTGAGCCCAGTGCTGATGTGACCTATGCACAACACCTACCCCTAAGGACTGGGGGTAGGTGTTCAATGCTTGTCCTCTTTTTTGTCTTTACAGATTCACAGATTCACAGAATATTTAAGGTTGGAAGGGACCTCTACAGATCATCTAGTCCAACCTTCCTGCTCAAGCAGGCACACCTACAGCATGTGGCACAGGG
>NW_020454294.1:2003478-2006953 GCF_003342845.1 Nothoprocta perdicaria
TTGAACAGCACTGGGCCCAGCACTGACCCCTGGGGGACACCACTGGCCACAGGCSTCCAACYGGACTCRGCCCCATTTATCACCACCCTCTGAGCTCTTTAGATTAATTCAGCACAAGTTTTTACATTGATTTCCACTGAAGTAGAAAGAAGTCCTTAAATTGGTATTTATAATATTGACTCTTCAGAGAAGTTCAGAAACTTAACGTGGAATTGCCTTTCCTTGATGCATTTAATCCCTGGCAATGTTTTCTGCATTAAGTTTTATTAGGATTTGCTGCTGCCTCTGCAGAAAACACAGCGTAGACACAGAAGCTGCTGACACACAAACCTGCCATAACAAGCAACACGGTTGCGACTCCAGCACTTCTTCAGAAAGCAGTACCATCTTACATGACTAATTGATTAGCACGCAAAGGCTGTCCCAAATTTGCTCTTCTATCATATACATAGGATAACATAACCCTTCACTAACACAAGCAGGTCCAACAGATGCAATCCTGCTTAAAACACAGTTCAGGCTGAGTTAAGCGTTGAACTCARCTCTGCTTTGCAGGAAGGAGGGATGCGCCAGGGCATCAACCAAACAAGTTTTGAAAATCTTTCCAGGTGATCTGGTGACTTCCCTTAAGACCACAGATATGCCAGGTAGGCAGTGCAAGATAAAACACACTTTGTTTTTGTAGTGAGCTCCCAACTGAAGCCTGCAGGCCTCTTGCTGCCCACAGAGCCTCTGTAACCCATGTAGTGGCTCTTCATAAGGATGCTTTAGAAAACCAGATCAAGACCTTTTAAATGCACTAGCCTATACCCACAGCAAACATTCAGGTTATGAAATCCTACAGAGAAGTTACACTCCAGCAATATCAGTTCACTAGTGTAAGTACCACACAGCAAGAGATAAGCAAGAGATCTTGCAGACCACAGAAATCCTGAAAGAACAGAGCAAAACTTACTCCATGACTAGCAGATGAAAATGTAGGTGAGGGAGAGGAAGAGAGAAGGACCCTCACCTCACCCCTCGCTATCTGCTCTCTTTTGCAGATTAAATTACAAAGTGCTCCTGTGTTGAAGCAGCTCCTGTGCCAGAAGCTCACCTGTGAGTCACTGTAGATATTAAGCAGATTGGCTTACTATGCAGAGGTAGGAACAGATTTCAAGGGGAATCTGTGGAGCTATTACCCTCTAGAAACTCAGCTTCTGACAGCTCTAAAAATTTCCTTTACTTATGAAGGCAAAGCTACCATTGATTCAAGCCATTCAGACCAAGCCTGCATCCCGTGCAGTGCAGTGAAAGAGTCTGCCYTGTCCTTCTGTTTCAGATACGGCCCTTACAGGAGCCATCTCCGAGCTCCAGTCTGGGATGTCTCCCATGACCTACTTGATAACGCAGAGATACTGCTAAGATCCAATTCACAAACCAAGCAAAGAGGCTGATGGCCGAAACACCAGGCAGCAGCAGATCTAACGCACAAATGTCCATGCCCTCCTTGTGATTCCTTCCAGCCAAAGAGGGTGAGATATGCTCCATAACTCTCTTTGATGCCTATTTCCATGTAGAGAACCCAGAAGTGAAGCCATGAGACCTAAGGGCAGTGTAAGCTGGTACACTGGAGTAATTTCRGCACTGCAGAAACGCTGCTGTTTGAAATTCCCATTTCCAACAGAAGAATTGTGGGTTAGGGATGCCGGAGAAGATACTGGTTGAGTGAACATGTTCCTTCTCATGAGGACAGACATACAGACAGCATTTGACCATCCTTGCTTCAGGCACCATCCAAAGAGAGCTCCCAGAAACTGTCCCTTCCACTATGGCGTTCAGGTTTGCAGAGTTATACCCATTTTTCTTTGGCCATCACGTGCTTTACCTCCGCAGCAATCACTGCTACAGGCCTGGCAGCACACAGCTGTATCTCCTCCACCTTCATTCTCACTAGATAAAACTAACCAGACCCCCCTTGCTTTTTTTCTTTTTCAATGGTAGAGATGTTAAGAGGCTCTGGGGAATGGAAATTCTACATGCCAATATTCCCATATTCCAGAATGGAAATTCTGCATGCCAATATTCCACTTTTTTCCTACCTGACCACAGATGAAGAAAAACATCATTATTAATTCACCTTGAAAGAAACTAAACTTATTATGTTATTTAATGTTATTTTATGTTTTAACATAAGGCAGATAATTAAATCAACTTTACCAAACTTAAAGCATCTGTGCATTTTCAGCTAATAATGTGTTTTGACATTGTTTTATGTAAGCAGTTCTCCTCAGCTGTATCATCTGGCTGTGTTTTAACATCCACTCCCAAAACCTAGTATTATGTATTCTCAAATACAGCTCAAGTTAACCACAGACTGTAGGAAACAATTCACCCAAAGCAACTACCCAGCTGTTGGAATGTGACAGGAGCAAGGATCAGGCTACTGTTCTCCAAATTTAAGAGCAAAGTAAAAGACAGTTCCTTCCTCTGTAATCAGTGCTATAAATATCAAAAACAGTATCTCACTCTGGATGTGTGGATGAATAGTCCCACATACAGGAGTGCAAGTGGGAAGTTATAGCCACAATAATTATCACTGGAATAAATATTACTTTCACATTCAGGGACTGCACTTGGTTTGTGCTGTGGCTCCTCACTAAGGTCCTTCATATTCAAGATCCAACTCAGGGCAAGGTTTCTTCCATAATTAAGAGTAGCAATTGACTGTTTTTCTATCTTTTATCTATCTTTTTCTGTTTTTCTATCTTTTCTATCTTTTCTATCTTTTTCTATCCAAGATAAAATTGCAGACGGACTTCAACAATTTTGTGTTAGAAGCATGGAAATCATTAAGGCCAACTGATTTACATGAGAAACACTTATATTTTTGTGGGTTGAAGGTCATCATGTCGATCTATCAGCCTCACATATCTTCATCTTAAAATAGCCACATCTAAAGAAAGTACTTAAAGGTTTTTTCTGCTGGGAGCAGAAATATGCATTTAATAAGTATAAACAGAATGCCCCCTATTGGTTACATATAGCTAAAGAAAATAGCCACAGGGATTCTTCAGCATCCTAATGCTGACCAATCATTACCAGAACATCCTGAGTTTTTACACAGGCACAGAGGTTATATTTCAGATATATCTTTCTGCACCCCACTCTATGAGAAGCTTTTGTTCCTATAAAAGTAGTCCTAGTCCCAGGAGGGCTTTAGAAAGGCCTGTCTTGGAGGCACAGAAATCACACATGCCAAACAGAAGTTATAAAGTCTAGAGCCTCCTAATTTCTTGTTAAAGCAGGCCAAAAAAAAATGCAAAATTTGGGGTCAAATAGTTAGTATAAATAACATGGGATTTTTTAGTTTTTCTATGATGCAATTCAGTAGCCTCTCAGGAGATAACCAGAGCTGAAAGTAATGGTGTTTTCAGCCAGCTCTGCTTCCCTGCATGGTTCTGTCCTAAATTTGGAATAACTTCAAAAGGAAGGA
>NW_020454294.1:2007066-2026857 GCF_003342845.1 Nothoprocta perdicaria
AGGAAGGAAGGAAGGAAGGAAGGAAGGAAGGAAGGAAGGAAGGAAGGAAGGAAGGAAGGAAGGAAGGAAGGAAGGAAGGAAGGAAGGAAGGAAGGAGAAAACTGTCAAGAAAAAGAAAAAAAAAGATCAAATTGAATGAAGCTTTTTTTTTTTTCTCCATACAAACCATGAAACCCCTTTGCCTGCCAATATCACCATGGATATAGTTAGATGTTCAAGGCAGGCAGCACCTTCTCCTCTCCTTTGGCGTGGGGTGCTCYAGGCTCACCAGGAGAGCAGTCCAGAGCCAGGTAGCAGCATCCCAGGCCACACATGGTCCTCATTGGGTAGGTGGCCAAGCCACAGAGCGGCTTGCTCAGCTTTAGGCCATGAAGACGTGGCACAAATCCGGGTTTGTGCCCTCATCCTGCCTCCAGGGAGGCTTCCTCCGGCCCAGGGGTGGACTCCTCTCCATCCCCAGGCTAAAGCCATGCTGGTGACATCAGAGCAAGCTCCCAGAGGGACAAAATATACTGTATATATGAAATTACAGAGGATGAACATGCAGGGGGGGACACCAGGAGGCGTTTTGTGACTGCTGGTAGCCAATAAACACCAATGGTTTCAGAAACAAAGCTGCACCTCAGCTTCTCCTTTCAGCTTTTCTAAAGAAACTATAATAACAATGAGTCACAGGAAATAATTATCCATCCAGTCACACCGTGCATGGCATAAAGCACTCCTTTTGCCTTATACTGCTTTAAGGACAACAGAGTTATTCCTTGCAGCTAATTTCCTTAACCCTCCACAGCTGCTGGCAGAGCTGCTCCTACCAGAGGAGTCACACCTTGGCCCTTGTGAACTATCATTATTATCATTAATTCTCATGGTAATGGGACCTTTATGCAGTTCTTTTAGTCAAAACAATGATTACTTTTATTATATAATAAAAGTTATCATTGAGACAATTTTACAATGTCCAGCTTTCCTTCCACCAAAACAGAATGCAGTTTCCTCTCAGTCCCTTAGTTGAAAGCATCCTCCATTAGATGATTCCTTGGGCATTCATTAGTGAAATGTAACCCACCATTAATTAGGCAAAGATAATCCTTTGCTGTCTGTGATGTAAAAATGCGGTTCTCCTGAGCCGTTCATGAACCAGCAGTATTTGGATAAAATTAAAATGTCATTTCATTTTTTTAATAGAAGCTGGGAGATATTTTTGCTCTTTCTCGCATTTTCCCTTCTGATATTTTGAAATACATTCAAGAAGTGTCAGTTTTGTAAAAGACAGGAAAGAGCCTGGGAAGAGTCTCTGGATTTATTTGTTAAAGCGTTTTGTGTAATCCAGCCTGACTTTATTCTGTGCTGGGGAACCCRCTGTTAATCCTCATATGCCATCCCTTGTGACCCCTGTGACCATGAAGATAAGAAGAGCAAAGCTTTTAAAATAATGCAATGTCGTATTTTTAAAGGATTCCTGTAAATCTGCCTTTCAGATTGGGGTGAGGGAGCGAGAATCCAATTGAAGGAAAGCTTTAAAAAACACATGTGATATCCCACAGATCTATGTGTCTGCTCAGTGGAATGAAAGCGGGAGAGCACAGGAGCACCCGTGGAGCAGCAGGGCAACTGGCATGTGATGCAAGCAGAAGATACAGAAACTTTTGCATCAGGGCATCAAATGAAATGCAGGATGCTCCAAGTCACTTTAGCTTTCTGACTGATTGGAATATCTAGGTCTGATGTGCAAATGGCTTTGTATCAATACAGCGTTTTGAAGTCCTGCAGGACCGATTGGCTTCATGCTTTGATGCTCTCTAAAGCCTCCCATCCTCACTGTTTCGCATTAAAATATATATTCTCCATTGCAGGGCTTAGCAGGGAGATTTCTCAGCTGTTCTGTTTTATTTCAGTCAAATTGTATTCTTCTGACTCTAAGAATATGGAGATTTAATAGAGAGATCTTTCAAAAAATAATGCCTTGTTCACAGACAACTGTAAGCTAAAAGCCATTTTTTGTGCCCTGACGGCAGATTTTTAAACCAGCAAAACCAGAAAACATATTATGATCAGGATGATCTATGCTGTGAAATAAAGTTGTCTTTTAAACCTCCGGCTTTCTTTTGCCCTGACTGCATCAATGCCGGATATTTAAGTGTTTCCATGGGGTGGTTTTGGTCACCTTCCAGTCCAAGTCCAGAAGATGGACTTGAAGATTTGCACATGGGCATCAGCAGTCCCAAGTTCTGCTGCCTCCTTGTGTTTCAGGTCCTGTCCCTTGCCTGAGACCAGACTCCAGTGGCCTCTCCCGACTCACACAGCACTTGGTTGCCTTTGCTCTCCTCTTTGTGGCCTTTTCTTTCTTCCTCCTCCTCACACATCTGCTCATCCATCTCTCTTCTATCCCCACCAAGCACAGCATATTTGCAAGTGTAAGTGCATGGCAGTGATCCATGAGCTGGTATAATCACCCAGATCAGATCCTGGGCAGTCTGCTCAGTGGAGAAAGCGTTAATGGCAGCTCTACCACTTCAGTACGTTCTCCTCAAAGACTCTTCTGTTTTCTTTTCCTTCACTCCATTTCTTCCCATATCTGTCAGCTCCAAGTCACCTYTACGCTCTGGAACCAGTCTGATCCTGTGATAATCACAACAACAGAAGCCTGGTCCCACCTAATTTTCCTTGRGGACAGCAACTGAAGAGGCAAATAATCACACTGCACTGAAGCACCTCAGATTTAATGAGGGCTCCCCATTCTTGGGGAGTTCAACACACTGACTTCACAATATACTTTTTTTTTTTTTTTTTGCCATTCCCTTCTCCATTTGTCACAGGTACTCCCAATGTTCAGTTGCTTCAACTGACCTTCCATCTCTCTCTCTCTCTCTCCCATAATCCTGGCAATGCCTCTTTGTGGCCGTTTTGACCATTACATTCCCTTATTCTCCCTCCCTCAATGCCCAGACAAGAGTAAGGTCTAATGTGTTACTTGTTATTAAGGGTGGACTAGCTGCAAAATGTATTCTCTGCTTCTTTCATTCTCAAGTCCTATCTTAGGACTTTTTCTCCAAAAGCCCATCTTCATATCAGGTTCTACTTGCTTCTCTCCATGGCTTCAGAGACTTCGCTTGATCTTCTTTCTCTTATTTCCCCTCTAAGAGAACATCCCTGTACATCTCCTTGTTTCCCCCAAACCCAATTTCAGACCCATAAATCCCCCTCAAACTGATTAGATCCCTTCCCTGTCTTAAATACAGAAGCTCCACTTCATGCACAGGACCAGAGCCTMTCCCCCTTGTTCCCCTTTGTCCTGAAAATCAACTTCCACTATCTCTTTCCAGCAGTACCAGGTAGAAATCATTTGAGCATCTCTGTTTTACATCYTTCTGAGGTTTCTTAGCTACTGCCCAGCTTTGATTAACTTGTCAAGCCCCCAGACTTTCTGTGTTACTCCTTATTCCCTTGTTAATACAACCCATTTTGAGCTATTAGTTTTCTGACAGCTGTTTTGCGTCACRGAGACTTTTTCACTAGGTCCACAAGGATAGCTGCAGATTTTCCCTTCAATTAGGAGGCCCCCAATAACTCAGTCCCTGTGTGCAGGGGTGACACTGGTCTATGATGATTTCCAATTTCCTCCAGTCTTTTTAGCTCAGAGCCTCTGAAAGAGCAGATTTCAAGAAATTAATGTGAATCTGGACKATAAGTGAATTTTGCCAGCAACTCACCGAGCTCCAAGACACATGATGTCTTCCACATTCCTTGCAGGACATCTCATATTTCTTCCTGTTTTCCCAGGCTCCAGGGGAGCAGCGTGTCAAAGACAGCACGCAAGCCTGCCTGATCTGTCGGAGACGGAGGCTGAATATTGCTTCCTGCTGAGTGGATCTCTACAAAAGAGCCCAAAATAACTTAATAACAAAATAACTTAATAGGAGAATTAGTAACATTGCCTGGAGGATGCTGGCAAAAAAAAAAATAGAAGTTGCCTTATTTTACATCCTTCTGAGATTCCTCAAAAAATTAGCAGAGGGAAAAAATAAGACAGAGGAGGGGGGTGAGAAGAGCTTATGACTTTATCTAATCATCTGCGTTATTTCCCAGCCAGATAACAGMGACAGTGCAAAAGTAAAGCACTCCAGTTCCACTGAAGCTAACAGGACTACGCACATTGCATCAGGTAAAGATAAGAGCCTCTCAGTTCAGTTAAACAAGATTACTTGGCCCTCTCCAGGGTGGTCTTTCCTTTCCTAACAGACAGCAAAGCCCTTCACTGGCATAGGATACCAGCRTCCTTAGGCTAACCCCAGTATTATGGCTCCTTCCAGATCCATGTCCATCTTATTGGTTCCACAGTATCATACTTCTGGTGCTCCAAAAGCCAAGCAAAGGCCTGTGAGCTTCACTCCAAGCATTTTGCACTCTAGTAATTTGCATTATCAAGTCCATGCTACCTGCTGTTTCTATTTATTCGCTGTTACTAACAAACACATATCCAGAGCAGCCAAAGATTGACCTGTTTTACCGCCCTATCTTTTTCTCTCTTTTTTTTGTTTTTTTTTTGGCAGAAGAACTTCTTGGACTCTGCTGGAATCATGAAGTGGGGATCAAGGCCCCTGATATGCTCCTCTTTGAAGAACCATTTAGTCAGCATAGAGCAGGGTTTCTTTTATGCTCCCCAAGCCGTGCCTGAAAGGGATCAGGCTAAACTTCATTCCCAACCCAGTGCCTAGAATCTCTATTAAATGACTATTTTTTCTTTAAATAAGCAGCACAATTAAAACAAGGTCGGACAGTTTTTTCTGTTTTCTTTCATGAAGCTTCTCACAAATTTTTGGCTGTAAATGAATTATAGACATTTCTTAACAGTGTCTAGACCTTTGCATCAAGAGGCAGACTACATCTTTAGCAAAAATCAAGAATTCATTGAAGTGTTATCTGAGGAGGACATTTTTATACTTTCAGCCACCAAACCAGAGTTGAAACACTGCTGACATTTCTTTTAAGACAAGGGATCCCCTRTGCATTTTTAGTATGAAGTTTTCTYAGACCAATTAACTTATTTAGTCAGGTGACCCTGTGTAACTGCTCAACTGGGCTCAACCTTTTCCTTAAGCCTTCTTCTACACTACTGATACCATTGTCTTTTTGATGGTTAAATGCGGTGCATGCCAGCATGGTGCCTGGGGAGGAGAAGGTGGTGTAAGGATGTTTTTGATTATCTGGAAGCGTGAAAAATGATGACATTTAGCAAGCAGTTAAAAGTCAGATAGATGAAGCTAACCCATCGTTATCTCTCTCTTTGAGAATAATTCCTACAAAGAATTCCAGCAAAAGAAAGTCAAGCCACAAATGAACTCACAYGGCCAGAACCAACCACAAATGCTTTACTGATGAGGTTGTTATTTAAGGAATTATGTGAACTGGTATTGGGCTTTTAAAGGGATTTTCCTGAGGTTTTATGGCATRTCTTTTTAATTTTTAATGGTTGATTTCAAAGTGTGCAAGCAATCCCCTCTCCCTAACTGCATTGTGTTTCTTTCCATTTTGATACACCTTATTCTTTTCATTGTTTACATACAACCTGGGGTATGAGGATTTCCATATCAACAAGTTAGGCACTTTTATTTTCTGTTTTGATGGAGAGCCTTTGTAGCTCCAAAAATCAGACACATTACTAGCAAGAAAGGTTTTAGAAGCAGTGAAACTGTTGTGTCTTTGAGACCTGGAATAAGACCATAAGGACAAAAATCTGGGATGTCCTCTCAGATGAAAGGTGTCCTGCTTCCAATGATGGTGAAGGACAGATAGGAAAGGATATAAGAACAGGGCAGGTATGTGAAGATAGAGTTTCAGGATGCTCTCCAAGCCTGTGATAGCTGGAGGTTCAGGAGGTTCCTAAGCCCTTTTGTCCTTAATAACCACTCATGGTCTCTTCTATAAGGTTASCTGGCTGCTTTTGCTCCCACAGCCGAAGAGCCTAACCAGAAGTTCTGCTTGTTTGCAATAGCTAATCAGAGAGGAGCAGCTGCAATCCTGCCTGATTCTAAGAAAAAATAAAACATACTAAATCTCATTATCGATGGACTCAGMTTCCAGGAAAACAAAGCAAAAACAAATCATATCAAACAATAAATATTTCTCCAAGAGCTAACCTTTATGCATATAATCAGCAAGGTAGAAAAAACAAGGTGCTTTTCAATAGGTCCCACCAGGAATATCCAATAATAGATTTTGAGCTTAATTTGGGAAAAAATAAACATTGACAATTCAAATTGCAGGCRGTATATACTTTATTTTTTTAGTTTCAATAAAATAAGCATCCCTTTTCAGTTGGCACTACTGGGCTCCTCAGAGCACAAAAACATCCCATAGGAATAATACTGCAAGAGAGATAACATCATTTTATATTTCTGGATCCTTCATCATGATTTGTGAAACTCATGTTCCCAAAATGAACAAATCTTAAATTTTGCCTCAGTGTTCACGGCACCCCAAAACACAGGTAACCCRCAGCTGCTGACTCATCCTGGAATGCCCACCACACTGCAATGAGATGTCCACAAAGAGCTGAACATTCAACATAGTTGGTGTTTCCATTTCTTACCTCACAAAGGCCATGTAGCCCTACGAAAGTCAACTCATGCCAGAAGGTACCTGCTMCTAGCTGCTATCCCCTGTTAGCAGGACTCTGATCAAGAAACCTGYGTGAGGTGTATTCCCACTTCGGTCTAGATTTAACCACAGAAGTATTCTTCTCCATGAACACCAGTATGCTGGTGCTCCCACAAGCTCTTCCTAAAGCTTATGGCCAGACCCAGCTGCACCTTTTTGCGTAGGAGCATTCCCCACAAGACACAGAAAGCCCTTTCTATGTGGTATGGGATACATCCTTTTCAATCTGTGTGTTGTTTACTCTTGCAAATGCAAAACTTGCGAAGGGATAAACAACTGGTTTCCCTCTCTCGCGTCTGAATAGCACTGAGCCTTTGCACAGATGCATCGTTTACGTTTTGTTCCAAATGAGCTGGCAAACCTTGAAGGGAAACTGCTTGCAGCATCTCTGAGTCACAATGACATATAGGGCTTCTTTCACCGACATGAGGCTTTCTCATAACTTTAAAGATCCTTACAGGTCACTCCTCGATCACACAAAGTGCAGGCATAGACTTGAGGTAGGAGTTCCTGTATCAATCATGTAAGGAAAGGGACCACCCAGGTCCAGAGGAAGTCTGAGCCCCAGTTTTGGAAGGTGAAAGAAAGGCCTTTCATATTACATTATATCATGTTTTATTGCATTGCATCATATCATATCTTAATAGATAAGGAATTACAGACTCAACTTKTACTCTCATCTCTCTGGAACATCAATTTGACTCTGTTAAAGGATCAAGCCAGGACATACAGTTTTAATAAGACTATTTTTCTTCATATTATGATAATGTTACATTTTTAGTCAATGCTTTCTTCAAACACTCTATTGTGTTAGTCAAGCTGTCATAGTTTGGAAAGCATTAGGTTATTGGATCTTTCTTTTAAAGCAAGACACATCGAGGGATTTGTTTCTTTTATTATGCTAGAAKCTGTGCATTAGGAATGATTTGCTGCTGTCTTTGCTGCACAGCCTTTACAGCACGAATAGCGCTGYGAGTAGCAATTGCCATAGGGCTTCCATGACTTTAACATTCACTTTCTTTCTGATTTTCCTTTTCGTTTCTTTCATCTTCATTTTGATACTTCTTAAATTCTCAAGGACACCAGCTCTGCAAGATGCTATCAGATGGAGAGCACCCTCCAAAACATTCAGCAGGACATTTCTGCACGTGACAGCTTGAATCAGAATGAAAGTAAGTTGGTTCCCCAAAGGTTTAAACACTTTTTTTTGTATAAGATCCTGTTACTACTCCCTGAGTGTGATCCTGAGCCCCATGAAGGCCCTCTGTGGTGAGAAGAAAAGCTGATAGCTCAGCTTTCATTCAGCAAAGATCTTGCCTCCTTACCTCACAGCAGCTGATGACACACAGCAAAAAGGGAGAACAAGGCTCATCCTCCACAGCAGAGCACCAGGTGCCTTCATTTGTTCACCAGCAAAGTCTTTAATCCCGAGGGAAGTAAGGCTTGACAAACYGAGAGGGCTGTCAACACAGCCCAGAAAGGGGACAGCTTCTCAGACTTGTGTTATTGGTTGACCAATTCATTCTGCTCAGAAGACTTTCCCTCATATCCTGATGTTTTTCCACACTTGCAAGTCCTTCTCTTTCCATGTCAGTGGCAGGTAATCTTCCTGCAGTCCCTCTGCAGACCTGGAAGAGCAGGACCTCCATGCTAGTTGTTCTGATGAGTGCGTCCCTCAAGATCCACTCTGTAGGGATGAGGAGTCAGAAGGACAAAGTCTGATACTTTACCAGTTCAATAAATAATATCTGATCTCAGGCTTCCCCATGACCCACAGTTGGGGCGGAACTTAGGGGACACAGACAATGTCCCATTCCAACATCTTCACAGGTCAAAAGGGCCAGCAAATAGTTCCTGGCACTAGCTGGGGCACAGATATACACCCCAAAGATCATGAGGAGGTAAAGAGGATACCCAGGAATGGGAGGAATTTCAATCAACTTTGTGCTGTCCCCCAACAATTTCTCTTCCATGAATTTTTTTTTTTTTTTTTTTTTTTTTGTGAATATGTTTACCACATCGCTCACCTAGGTATCACAACTGGGATTTAAGTTACGTTGCTTGCCTAATATGCAATTTGACTACAAGACAAAGCAAACTCAGCACAGTGACTGAAGAGATTAATTTTGAAAATTTTGCCCATGTAGATGTAATTCTATTTCAGGACATTCAAAAACAGCCATGGGAAAAAGATAAACAAGGATGTGTTAAAGGATGTGAAAAATTATCCAAATTGCTTGTTGGGCATAGAATATTGCACCTCATCATCTTGCTAAGGTRATTTTTTTTAGATTTTTGCACACAACTACACTGGAGTTGTCTGTGCAGTTTTACACAGATCCCCATCTGGCACAAGACACTGTGATCTCCAATAACTGTATTTATGTAAATGGAGAATTTGGCCCAAGGTGCTAAAATATTTACTGCAGAGACTCACAGATCTGCTATAATTGTGTTTTATCTACTGATCAAATGTCTTACTGTTCCCAGCGCTTTAATTACAAAACTTGGATCCCTTCCAGGAAAAAGATAAACACCAATAGACAGATGGGGGAAAAAAAAAAAAGAAGAATAATTTAACATTTCCCTGGAGAAATGACAGAGAAGAAATCATTTAGCAATAACCAGAATTAAACAAAGATTAAGATGTTCAGTGATCATTGTGCAAGAATAAAACCAGGCCCAGTGGAACAGGGCACAGGCCACATCGCTTGCCCCTGCACTGGGTTGGTCTCCATGACTGATTTCCAAGGTCACTCTCACCCACTTCCAAATAATCTTCTTTATGGCTTTCACCACTTGCTACCCACATGGTTCAAGGGCCTAGTACAACACACAGTTGGGAAGCTTTTCTTGTTATTCCACCCAAGGTTTTATTTTCTGACCATTACCATTTTGCCTTTAAGAGCCCTGTGGCGCACYGGCTGTAGTGCTGCCACCTTACAGGAGGTTTCTAGCCTCCTTGTGGTCATTTGTTCCAGTGCTCAGCTGAGAACAGGAGTTAAACTAAGAGTCACACGCACAGGTAACCCATATTAATCAACAGCACTTCCTAAAATTACAAAGAGCCGTGCTGAACTTTCCCGTAAACTAGCATCAGGAGGGCCAAAGAGGCATCCAGGAATTTTGCAAAGCTGAGTTTCCACTGATCCCTTCTTTCTGTAGGAAGAGGGTTTTGGATCCACGAGCAAGAGCATCAGGAAATTGTGCTGAAAGTTCCTTTCCTTTGTAGGGTCATTCCTGTCAATCCTGGAGGCATTTAACACACATGTGCATGCCCACATAGGTGCACAGAGAATGGCAGGTGCCAGGGAAGAGCTTTCCATATAGACCACACCAAACCTAAGCCTAACACTGCTCTGCCCACACAGTTTTCCTACCAGAGGAAAGGCTGAAAGAGCAAACCCCACGTGAACAGCAGTTGTGATAATTCTCACAGGGCTGGAAGGTGCTCTGAGATGACAGATGTACCAAACGCAGCTCTGTGGCTGATCAGAGGTGCTCCAGGTGGTGGTGGCTTTCGCTCTGCTCCCTATGGACTCCACAAAGGTTTTTTTTTCCTGGGGTCAAAAGAAAAGGGTAAAAAAAAAAAAAAAAAAAAACCACACACACAAGATGATCATCAGTAATTTTAAATTCAAATCATGGAAAAGAAGAAAAAAATACATCTGTCTATGAAGAATGCTGGAAAAGCTCCACCCTTGAAGGGCAACATGGGAGCATTCCCACCCCTTCCCCGGCACTGGAGCCCTGGAAGGGGTTGAAGGAAGGAAGATGAGGATGTGTTACTGCTGCAGGCTCATCTTTTCTGTTGGCTAGGCCCCCATCCCACGGGAACTATATATTCAAGCTCAGTAACTGGAGAGGAAGTTCAGCCTGAATATTACCAAGAGCCCAAGCACCAGCCAAGAACACGTTGTGCATGCAGAAAACAGAAAGGCGAGAAGGAAAAATCTCACTGTAGAGTCATCAGTGGACAGGCTGCGTTGAGAGCTCAGGTCATTTGTGTGAAACATTGGAAAGTGGCCAAAAGAAAACATGGAAAACAGCAATCKCATTGCTAAAATGATAGTTCCCTTCAGTGGGGAGGGATTAACCAAATCTGGACCCTGTCCATGCACAGCACCCACAGCTGCCTCTTCCTAAATTAAATCAATATCTCACTGGGTGTTCCTGGTGCCCAGCATACAACTGCAGACCACATCTCCTGGAACATTACATGAAGCTATGCAACTTGGCCATGATAAATAACAAGGCAGCACAATTCAAACACAATTGTTTTGAAGATGCTGCATAGGAAATTTTTTTTTTCAAACTTAACTATGAAAACATCTGGAACTTTAAAATGAGCCCAGATTTTCCAGATACATCATTATATCAGTTTCAAAAATAGTTCTCCAATATCAAAAATTCCCATCAAATGTGTAAAAAATTACCTGCAATATAAGGCTTTATCTGTTATATTGCTAAATTGCTCAGGAACTTCAGCTGTGAGTGGTAACCACAGTGAGCAAGGCTACGTACAAATAAAATAAATAAATGTGTTTTGACWTGATCTTGTCCTTTACAGAGCTTGAGCCAAATTCATTTCAGGAACAACACAACAGCAGCCAATGAAATGACAGCCTGGATTAGTTTAGTCCTCCCTCCCAAGTCTTCAATCAATATCCATTTGTTTTCCTAGATGCATTTCCCATTTTCCCTTTCTAAACAGCATTCTGGCTCAGAGACCATCCCAATAGCATTCTAAGGTACCTCAGAATTTCATTTTAAAATGGGCCCTATGAGTCTTCCCAGCAATATCAACTCCTTCAAATGGGACAAAAGTGAAGTAAAGCTCTAGCAGACASCTGGCTGCTTCCCTTTGAGAGGTGTGTAATGAATTGCCATCCCCTTGCAAAGGGATTGCCATCCCCTTGGAAAAGGGGAGGAAAAGGCTTTTTTCCTTTCCTTGGAAAGGAAAAGGCTGCGCTTTTTCTGTCCTCTTTTGCTGTGGTAGGGCTGTCATCCCGTACAGCTCCAGGAAACAGAGACAGTCCAGCTTATCGGTCCCCTGGCTGCTCAACATCCMATGTGCCTTAACCAGGCTTTATTTCAAAGATTAATTCTAAGGGTCAGGGCAAACCAGAYGGTTTAACAGCAGGGGAAAAAATAACTATTCCTCTGATCCCTGTCAGTGACTTAGAATCTGAGCAGGGAATTTCTCCCGTATAGGAAAGATTATATGAAGTCCAACTTTATGGATGCTGACTTTTATAAGGCAATGAAAGGCGAGGATAGGTATCAAAACACCATGGGCTATTCAGCACCTCTAGGATATTCCATAAATCCCATCCTGCCTGTACCACCATAGCAGCATTGCTACTATTGGCCAGACAAGCCTAGGAATGGCTGTATAGCCTCACTTTTTTCTAGATTAATTCTTAGGGATTGAGGATTTATTTCCTCAGTGAAATAAATAATATTATTGAAATATTAGTGAAATAAATAATAATATTTCCATCTGTGATGGCATATTTTGTCTTGATGTCTTAGTTAACTATGGTTTGTTAAAGGATTTTCCCCCCTTCTCCATTATCAATAAACAGCTAAACATAGATGAAGTGAATTAATTTTGCTGAACTTGCCTTCCAGCAAAAGGTCTGGAATGGTCTACCGTCCATGGTCACTTTGGTCACTTCCCCATGAAAAAAAGGTGTATATATTTTACAGCTTGGCTGCCAACTGTTCACATATTGCACACCCAACTCAGATTATTTTTTTTCTGAAAAGCTTTCTGTTCTCGGAACTTTCAGTGGCCCAAGAGTCAGATCTCCAGTTTTTAAGTCATTTTAAAGAGATGAAAAGTAACTAAGCTGCAACCTCTCCTGTAAGACTCATATTCTACCAATCTGGCTACAGTTACTGTTCATTACAATTGCAGACCCTTGACTTAGAGCTCTGTAATGAAAATATTTAAATTAATATAAATTTAAATAATATCATTGGAAATTGGGCTTTTTGACCATCCCATTTTTCCAATGACTTAATTTCTTCTGACAAAATACCAAAGGAATCAAGAAGATACCTGTGTTAAACAATTGTGATATTTGACTTAAGAACATGATGCAGCTACTTTAGTACTCAGAAAGCAAAACAATTTTTAAATGCTTTTGTCTGTAGTGCAGAAAAGCAATGCAGAAATGCAATGGAGAAAACAAGATAGTAAAAGTCGGCACAGGTTACTTAAAACTCGTGATGTGAAGGAAAGAAAGTGATGAGAAATTAAATGAGGGCTTTAATTAGGTACTCTCCCAACATTGGCTTATCCACTTCGCTGTCAGTTCATCTGCTGCTTGGTTCACGACCTCAAATGAAGTCCAGAGGGAACCTGATTCGACAATCCCTGAAACGTTCCTACCAGGAAGCTCTCAGGAGAAGAGAAGCTTTACAGGACAGAGCATGATAGCAGGTAAAAGCTCTTTCCTGTTTAGCATAATAGGTAAGAAAAGGGAATTCAGGTTCAACTTTGAAGTGTAAGATTTCTTCTGTAGTCATTGTCACTATTTACATAAAATTGATAATCAATAATCAAAAACTGTAACGTCTTTCTGTGTCTTCCTTCACTGTGCAGGCAATAACCCAACGTACTGCAGTGTGTGTAACACAGTCAATAACACTAACATGTTATTTTTTGATGTAGAAAGGCAACGTTAGGGAATTCATCCTGCAAAACCTTGAACATCTTCTTGTCTTTGGGAAGTCAGTCACCTTCRACTCCTTTAATATTGATTTGTTTGTCCATGTACAAGGCCTAAATTCCATAACGAAAGGCTAAGGTGGAGCCACAGTGCTTCTCTCAGTACTCAATAACAATAGAAATACTGCCACAAAATCTGCATTGAAATACTTATTCACCTAAAATTAAGCAATGTCACACATCAAGGGTGTTAGAACCTGAAATACAATATCAAATGAACGCCAGGATTTCCCTGAACCATCTTAGCTGTGAGGAACAGACTCTATAAGCAAAGATCAGTACATTTGGATTAAAACTTYTTTTCTCACTCAAATGCAAAGACAGAGAAGGAGAAGATTCTGAAGTTATTAGCAATAAAGCTATCTTCTGTATTCTCTGTTCYTTTGTCTTGTACTGTCGTGTTCTGAATAATAAAAATGGATATAGTTATCAACAGCAAGTAGAAAATAGCATCCTTTGGGGATATTTGTGCCTAACAGAGCTTATCAAGAAAGCCTACACAAGCATCATGTTCCAGTACCTAATCCCCCCAAACAGGTCAATACAGCAATTCCAGATAAAAAGAAAGTTTTTTTTCTAAACTAAACTCTTAGAGAAGTTAATTCATTTTTTATTAAATTATAGGATTCTTTCCCTTTTTGGAAAGCCAAGGATGAATGAGGATAGGATTGAAGTTACAAGTCATATGTTAGCCTTCCAGTCCATTCAGGCCAGCAGTGTTTGCTGGAAATGGAGAGTTCTGCTTTTCTGCACGGGGAGATGGACCCGTGCAGTAAGTTAATGTTAGGTGGGGAGCACAGAGGCAATGGTCGTGGTGACACCAGGCCCAGCACTGATGGACACAGGGTGAACGCTGGAGGGACCTGCCTTCCAGTCTAGAAGCCATTTCCCTACTGCTTTCCTGTTGCCCTGATCCATCAGAAACTTGCTGTCGTCGTTTCTGATTAATCTGTGTGATGACTCAGAATACTTGTCATAGTGCAATATCATTTTGTTTCTTCTTCTTGTGAAACTGCTTGCACCATGTAAAAGGAGGGTAAATAGAGCACCTCCCACTTTTCAAGGTGGAAAATGGGAATCTAGGGGATCATAAACCTGTCAGCGCAGAAAGAGATGAGAGGAAATTATTGAACAATCTGTTTATAAACACCAAAGGGACAATAAAGTGATTAAAAAACTTCTGAGTGGATGCATCAGGAACACATTGTATTAAACCTGAGCTCATTTCCCTCTCCAAAGGGAAGACTGGGAAAGGAGGAGGTGGTAGATGTCAGATATCTTGACTTTAGTCATGACAAACAAGGAAAGCATGGTTTCCWCGGGCACCTGCCTGCAAACGCCTGTCTAAACAGGTTGTTCTCAAACTGAGAGCACACATGACACTCAGGCTGTCCTGCGCCCAGTTGCACTGAGCATTTGTTAATCACATGTAGGTTGGAAAGCAGAGCTCCAAGAACATTCAGATGGCACCAACCAAGAAAGCTACACAGATCAAGGAGGGCAAGACAGCACCATGGTGTCCATCTAACCAGAGGCCACAGATAAGACTGGACCCATCTGTGACTTTGGCAGCAGCAAGGATGCAGAGTAGGATGCTAGTAGGGAAAGGGATGCTCCTACAAAGCTCCCACCTACTGATGTGTTAACAGCTACTTACCCCCACATAGATGTCTCCTATGTATCAAAGCATAAATCATCCTTAGCTGTCAGTTACCTYATTTCCCTTCAACTAGTTTCCACTGCACACTCTGAAAAGACAATACTGAAAATATATATAAAAAGAGGTCATCTGACATTTGACTCTAAGATTTTACTTAGTTAATATGCCCACAGCCATCTCTCACTGCTGTTATTTACATCAGAAAAGTCAACAATAATAATGACTAAAATGCATATGGCTGTATGTTTAAAGAAAGCAGTACCAGCTTACAACATTGACAAGTAAGCTCTTGTTTTACAG
This sequence comes from Nothoprocta perdicaria, assembly GCF_003342845.1. Taxonomy (NCBI): domain Eukaryota; kingdom Metazoa; phylum Chordata; class Aves; order Tinamiformes; family Tinamidae; genus Nothoprocta; species Nothoprocta perdicaria. Next base: position 2,022,423 of record NW_020454294.1, read on the forward strand.
TTACTCATCTTGTAGAAAGGTATTGATAAGAGCTAGAGGGAAAACACGCATTTCTCTCCATCTGTTTTATTATGCCACTGAAAGAAAATAAGGCAGAGCACAAAAGATCTCTGTAAAGTCAAGTGGAGAAAATACTTATTAGGAGTGAGAGAAGACAATTGAAGACATTTTACTGAAGACCTGCTGTGCAATATTTCTGGCAAAATTAGAAAAAATAGGATATTTTTCTTCCCACATGCAAATCTCCTGGCATCACACAAGAGCGTGAAGCATTTAAAGGCCAGGCCAAATTCATTACCCCAAAGCCAGAAACACCCCAAATCCAGGCCCTCTGCCTGCATCTGACTATTGCTTGTGAMATGAAACGCATGGACAACGTGTGTCCTTTCCCCAGGACAGATGAGGCATGCRAGTAGGGGAGCACAGTCCCTGGAGATGGGACTAGCACATCCAGGGGTATACAGGATCCACCTAAGGCCCACAGCACAGAGCCCTCCTAGAATTATTTTATCTTTCATTTTCCATTTTTTTYCCCCACAAGAATTTCATAATCCTCACTTTGTAGTTATAGTAGTGAAGTTTTAGTGAAATGCTGGAAAAGACCTCAAGAGATCATCTAGAGCTGCATGCACTAACATAGATGTTGGAGGAGAAACTGAGGCAGGGAGCTTTAGGAGAGCAATCCAAAGTCTCATCAAGGTAGTCCCGGGCCTGCTATTTACCTCACTTCAGACCACTCTATACGAGAAGTAGCAGGAAAAAAAAAAAAGCCTTGCTTTGCCAAAAAACCCTGCTTTCCATTTAACAGAGCCTCGCGTGCTCTGTTTGTGTGACTAGTCTCTAAGAAGGCAATGGAATGCCTTGTGCTGATATCACAACCACATATATGTATATATGTATATATGTATATTTTCCCCGCTGTTACTGATAACACCTTGACTCGCTGGAATGGGAAAAATCCAAACAGCTCCATTTCCTTTCACTACTTACCCTCTCCACTCCCTTCTTCATATTTAGACAAGTCAGTATCAGCTTTGCTTAGTAGCCCTTTTAATTCATTTAAATTTCTTCTCCCTCAGATCGGGGCCGTGTTGTTTGCAGAAAGAATTATCAATAGCCAGACCAAATAAGCTGTCCAGTGATGAAGATATTCCTGTTCCCATCACATTTAAAACCTTCTCTCCATCACTGCAAACCTCCAGCACATGGATCATGTGAGGAGAGAGGAAACATGAATGGTCATTGCCCAATCATCAGTTACAAATATCACTTATCATCCACTCAGCTTCCCACCCTCATCATATTTGGATCCAGTGTGTGCTGGAATCCTCCAGAAACCCTCATCTCTACTTGCATCTCAGCTGTTTTCTAGATAGGAGCACAACTGTCTCCTCCCAACGCTAGCATGGATAAAAAGCAACACACATCTCTCCAGGTGTGTTGTCCCAATGATCCTCTGTTTTCAACTCCTGCTCTCTTAAAAGTCCCTCATTGACCACTAGGTGGGGAGAGAAACTTACTGTCCTTAAATCCATAGCAGATGTGCAAGTCAGCACAGTAAGTTCTCGCTCCAAAGCAGCATTTTCCAAACTGACCATTTCCCTCACTAAGCTGCAAATGAACAGCCGAGGCCATAAACACTATGTGACCAGATAGAAGGAAATCCTTAAATGAAACTTGCAGATCATAGTCAAGATCTGCAGATTTTCCAAGCTCCACTGTAATCCCTAAGCTATCACATCTTCCACTTGTTGATGGTGCAGGAATGAACTTAATATTACACGTGGGAAAGGTTGGGGCAAAGTAATTTTTAGGGGGATGTTCCTTACTGAGAGATTTATTTGGCAGTAGGCTTTGTCTGTTGTTAGTTTCTTCAGTTATTAAAAAGCAAGCATGGATTTGAAATTTAAGAGTCCCAGGAGAGAAGAACCTTAAGAAAGAGAACTGAAGAGACATAAAACGTGAATTACTTCTCATGCTATCTCAAAGATGCTGATATTATCCATTTCCAAAGACTCAGACATCTAAACTCGCACCAGGTAAGTGTCTCCAGTGAGTATCTGAGGGCTGGATTTGCAAAGGAGCTCTCAGGTTTTCTCCACTGGCTGCAATGCAGCCCAATGCCCAGCTTGGACACATTTATAAATTGCATCTTGCTGGCTGACTTGAATCTGGCCGTGCTTTTATTGCAGAGGACGGTAAACCCCAGCAGCATCAGCTCTAGACGACAAATACAGGCAGCTTCAGGCTTCCAAGGTTTCCTGTGAAGATAGACACGGGAGCAGTTAGCTTGGGAAAGTGCYCTGTACCATGGTGGGCAATCTCTACCCACAGCCCTGCTGCCTTTTGAGCTAGATCCGGGCTGTTTCTACCACCCTGCAGTCACAGAACTGACTACAGCATAAACATGTCCTCGGAAGCCTCAGCCCGCAGCGTTGCGTTTAGAGACAGAAGCAGAAGTTCTAGTTCTCACTTGCAGCCTTAGTGAGAATCACAATGGTGCCCACAAACAACTGTGGTTGCTATAAAAGATACGAGCCTCTTAGTCACTTTTCAGTAACAAATACCTTGAAAGCACTTGGCTGCAGCTACTGCAGGATTCTCACTTCATGCCTGGTAGTAAACAACATCATCCTTCAAGGAAGATATGGAGGTTGCCATGGAGCTCCAGAATCTCTCTGATCGAGGAGAAGTTAACGCCTCAACTGCAGTATTTTGAGGAATATTATGTGCAGTCATTTGCTTTTTCCTTTGCATTCCCTGGCAGAGGGATCGTTACCTATGACCAAATAAGAGGCGCTTTTGGCAGCCACCTCCCTCCTCCACTAAGTGCAGTGTTATGTACTTGCAAGAGGAACATCTGGCTCTATAATTTTGCTCCTTGCAGCGCAGCTGTTGTCGAAGTGGCCAACTACCCCTCTCTGCTGGCAGCAGGGAAGCTGCATCAGGTCGTGCTTTCCACACAGGCTTCATGCTTGTCCGAACRTTAGTCCTTTCCTTCATCCCAGATTTGCCTACCCTTTGCAACAAAAGGCTTTCTGCTTCATCAATGAGGGCAAGGCGCAGGCCTTCAAATTACACCCTACTGCAAATGGACACAAACAGGGAAAAATAATAATGTGATCCTGTTTATCAGCTCACGAGCACTAGAATATGAGCTAATGACCACTGTAAGATCACAGCACCCGYCAGCAAACAGCCACATGGAACTATACCTGCTGTCCCTTGTAGGGAAAGGGCTGTGAAGRAGAAAGGAGCTCCCATCTCAAACACAAGACATGGTATCACTGTGCCAGGGAATTGTAATCACAGGGGCCTCAAGCGCTTTCTAGGGGTTTTAATGCACTGTTTTGCAATCAAATTCTGAGCCACTGTGGTTAAACCCATGCAAACAGAGCAAAGTATAGAAATATACTATATAGAAATATAGCACTCCTTAAAAACACAGAGAATTAACACGAGAATTAATTTAGGAATAATTCTTCGGCAGAAGAACCAAGGTGTTATCCAAGATAAGGTGACAGTGTGGGTTGTACAAAAAAGGATACGCAAGTACCTCAAAGCCCGAGTACTTCAGCTAGTGGGTGTGAGAAGTCAGGCTTGCAAGGGATGCTTGAAACAAATTGGATGGTATTATACAGCATCCACTGTTGGACAGAGGCTTATGCTAGGCAACACTGAGCAATTATGTAATACAAAATGATGCTTTGACTTTATATAATTGCAGAACAACATGTGGCATCAGCTATCTCAGAAGATATAGGAAAAATTGCTTGGAGGGAACACCAGAGTAACTAAAAGATCCATTTGAATTAAGTTGCTGGAAAACCAACAGCTAAACAAGATTTAAAGAGCAATTCTTTTGGCATCTGCAGGCAAGTTTGACCATCCAAAAGGAAGGCAGGTAGGAGCCAGCCTTATCTCTGGCAGGAAAACAAGGTGACATTTGTAATATTTTCCACTTACGTCAGACCAAGGTCCTAACAATAAAACAATAGATGGGCCTTTGGGGAGCACTACATTSCCCATGGGAGGGGAAACAGATGAGCGCAGTGTTTGTAAACAGTGCAATAAAAAGAAAAGAGAAAAGGGAGAAGACGTAAATTCACGGGACAGAAGAGCCAGTTTGGCACTTGGGGGACGGGAAAGGAGAGAGGAGAAAGGAGGAAGGTCCTGGCTGCTTGACTGTACCGAGCAGGTCATGGCTGGGCTGTGGGATCAAGTAAGGAGACATGCATTCAAAACCATTCTGACAGATAAATCAACTTTTTCAAGGAAAGGAAGTCATCCAGCCAAGACAGGTTTTATGTTGGGTGATCACTGCCTCCAAATACTATTAGAGGAAAAGACTAAGGCAAAAGTTTACCTGAATCCAGAAGTCCGTATTTCAAAAATAGGATTCAAAATTGTGTATACTGTGGCCATCGTGACATTG
>NW_020454294.1:2026941-2124067 GCF_003342845.1 Nothoprocta perdicaria
TCAAATGTGACTATGAGTCTGCTTGTGCAAAAGGCAGGCACAGGAGGAGAAAATCCCAACAGCACTGAGAAGACTTTTCCACAGAAAACCTCACTCCAGAAGAAGAAATTCTCCACCAGGTATCAAACGATACCTTTATTTTAAGTTGGTTTCCAGATTCCAGGGCAGTGTGATAGTGTGGATGAGTGCACGGGTGTTAGACATCTCTTGGTGCCAGAGGGTAGGAGTTTTGAGAGACCACCATAACAAAGCTCAGTAGCTCCAATGACAGAACTCTTGCTTTTAAACTGCAAGGCTCCTTCTTTAATTCTCCATGAAGTTTTCATCAGCAGCTAGAGTGTTTTCCAGAATTCAAACTCCAGTTGGCTTTTGAGCCTCAGCCTAGGCTTTTGAGCACATAAAGCTGCCATTTGCTCTCCCATACAGCTGAGTTTTTTACAGCTCTCTGATGAGCAGCTAAGAAATAYGGTGTCAAATTAATAAAAGCCCTAGCAAAAAAAAAAGTCAAAGGGTCAGAGAGCACTCCAAGTTTGRGGCTGTTAATTACAGAGCGCCACAAGAGGCAGCAGTGTCATCTGCTGGTGCTTTGCTCAATAGTGCTCAAAAACCAGCAAAGGCTTCCACTGTTGAATGGGAAGATCAGCTTTTTAAGGGAAAGAGAGAGAAAACAAAGCAAGCAGAGCCCTTGGATTTGAAGACTCACATTTCTCCCTATCCCATAAAAATGAAGCTCTGTGTGTTCGCAGGGGGAAGCAACAGCTGTGAGCAGCTGTGTGTTGCAAGAGGCAACCACATGGTTCTGTGAAGCTGCTATTCCTGATCAGCTCCATCTCACTCAGAGAGAAATACAGTGCCCATGAACAGGAAGGCAGAAAGAAGAGGCTGAACTGGGTTGCTCATCTGAGAAGGGCTCATAGATATCTATCCTAGCTAGCGAGGATGGGGRAAACGCAGATGGGCGACAACAGGAGGAGGAGGCAGCTGGCTGAAGAACATCCATCTCTAGTCATATTTGCACTGCTGATGTCTACACAGTCTTCTTACAGTTGGGCAGGCAGAGAATACATGCTCAACAGTGACATTTTCAAGCAAACATCCATTAAGAGACGGCTCCGGAGAGTCTCAGCCTGAGCCCACAGCTTGCCTATGCTGCAGCTAAGTAGCACCCAGCAGAGAATTTTAGCACCTTTCACACAGTCCTTGTCACCCAGTGACAGCAGGTAGTTCATCCCACAGCATGGCAGTAGTGAAAGCAAGCAGCTAGTCTGGCCCCGGGGTCACCTTTGGAACAACATACTGTAGGCCCAGCACATGACTCCAAAGCATCTAACTTAGAAGATAACCACTGATTAAAGACAATCAAGGGCACAGGGTGCTATTTCTAGCAATACCACTGCATAACACATGAACAGGACAGCTTCGCTTCTGCTTCCCYTCCTAGCTCTTGTATCTTTAGTCTGCACATGCCATGAGGTTAAGGCTGCTGATCCTCACAGCACCTTTTCACAACCTTAAGTCTAACTGGAGCATGGTGCTAGTGGGGTTTTCTGAGCTCGGCTGATAACAAACCAAAAGCACCAGCACGAAGCAGAGACCACAGTAAGAAGAGGTCAATTAAGACAGTAAGCAAACTCCAAACAGTAATGTAAAATTTTTACAAGATGAAAAAGAAGTGCTAGTTAACTTCATTCCTTATTTCCACAAGCACATGCTCAGCCTAGTTCCATCAAAAGCATCGCAGGCAGTACCACGGTTGAGTGCTGAAAGGCTGTTGCTCTGCTATTCGTGGCATGACAAGTTGCAGAAAGATCYGTCACATGAACCCACTCTTTAAAGGATTCCCAATGGACTGTTCCTAATCCCTGTTACCTCAGGGCAAATCTGGAGGAGAACTGAGAGCTTGATGTGGTCAGAAAATTTTGGAGATCTCATGGGGACAGATTTTCTGAAGTGATAGGCAGGTAGCTCTGTGGGAATATTTATAAACCAGGTTTCCTCTTTTTGAAAATTATTTTACTTATTTTACTTTATTTTTACTTTATAATTATTTTACTTCAAATATTTTTTACTTTGGGCTAAATATGGCCCAAGTTTGTCKATAAGAAATTGCCACCCGGCATCTCAATACTTCTCTCAATCGCACCTGCAYTTCCAATCAGCCCGCCTTATTATGGCAATGCTCTTTATTGCACATGCATCATTAGATAGCTGCTAAACCAACAACTATTAGATAGTATTTATGTAAATTTACGTTATTTCTGGAGTGTGGCAAGAGATTTCCTCTGGCTCCTTCACATTAAGAGATGTTTGCAAAATTCTAGCCAACACCTATCTGGATAGKAGCAATGAAAAATAAAAATAAGTGCTCAACCCTTCTGAATGAGAAAAAAACAAATAAGCACCATGCTGTTATTCGCATGTTTAGTGAATGATTAACTGCTGATTATTCTTATTGAATAATACACTAACGTTTTCCCAATGTTCACTTTGAAAGTAGATCAAGCTCTGAAGGTAATCTATAGGCAGGATTAAAAGCTGCTGGAGGATTTCACAGAATCACAGAATCACAGAATATTTAAGGTTGGAAGGGACCTCTACAGATCATCTAGTCCAACCTTCCTGCTCAAGCAGGCACACCTACAGCATGTGGCACAGGGCGGCATCCAGGTGGGTTTTGAAGACCTCCAGAGTAGGAGACTCCACAACCTCCCTGGGCAGCCTGTTCCACTGCTCTGTCACCCAATTTCATTTCAAATGAAATACTGGTGACTGGCTGAAATGATGCACCTTATTCTTTATGTTCATTTGCTGTCAAAGGACAGGACTTTTACCTAGGACAGAAGGAAAGACAGGAAATTTCCCTGAACACTAGCAATTCCCCTGTTCAGGTATGCATGTGTGGCAGAGATGGCAGGAGGGAACTGAAGCGACTCTGGAAACCATCAGACCTGATTCAATCCCCTTTCTCCCATAGTGCTGGGAGTTACATCTYCTTTTCACAGCTTATTTTCCAATAACCATGTGCTAGTGCACGAAAAGTGCTTTCCACTTTTCTCCAAGACCAAATCCTCCATTCAGAGTCTATCTGTAAATGTAAAGGATGTCTGAGTAATACATGAGACCCCTGCCAACACTAGAATATCCCTCATCCTGTCACCAATCCTGCCATGGACACAGTATGCGAGTGCAGGACGGTTCCCTGTCTTTATTATCCCTCCCACCCCTGTAAATGGGAATGCTGAAGCATTATCTCCTGCTGATTTCTTGGCTGTTGTGTATCTGTGAGATTAAGCAGCACCTTGCCCTGCTGTGTCCATGTGTGACAAAAGGAAAACTGCACAGCAGGGTCCTCTGACAAGAGCCAGCACAGCATATGGTCACAGGACCCCACTGAAGACACCAGCCCAGGACTCTGGGAAACACTTTTCCAAGGAAAAGCCCTAGTGGGGGAGGCCTGTTGAGAGCAGGTGGTATCTCCAGATCGCCTGCRTTTGTTAAAACAAATGAACTTGGGCTCTCCTGCTACCAATGAGAGAAGCCCCTTAAGCAATCTGGGGTTTAAATTAGAGTTGCTTATCAGTTGCTTTCTATTTTCAAGTCAGCCCCTCTGGCATTTGCTTCATGTGTTAAATAAAACCCCTGTTTCAAGAAGTCTGCTGCTGTACAGTGCTGATGACAGATCTCTGCAGAGAGGACACAGCAGTCAGCACCAAAGAGGCTTTGCCACAAGCAAGGAGAACGTAGGTGCTTCTCTAAAAGTGCTAAGCTTAGAGTTCATCTCACCACAAGCAAAAGAAACGGTCCCAATATCTGCAGGGTGCAAGYTAAGAGACAAGGAAGAATGATCCCCCTAGCCACCTCCTACCCATTACTCACCACTGYAACACACAGTAACCTTAACCTGTAGTTGATGATTACTGAATACATCACAGAGACAGCTAAGAAATTGTTTTGGAGCCAAGCTCCATGAATCATATTTGGAAATGTCCACAGCGCAGAATACCTCAGAACACCTCAGTTGTAGTACACAGTGTTTTGAAAGAATCAGATTATGCGGGATCCTAATGATAGAAAAGCAGTGATTTATCATGCGATTAGAGGGTTCAGTACAAACAAATTCTTGAAAGGCATCACGGTCCTGGTCCTCAGAGATGCCTGTGGGAAGAGACATACAGAACACATCCAGAGAGTGCTTCACTGTTTATTGGGAAAGAGGAAGAGGTCAAGCTGCATGGTGCATCTGATATATTATAGGACCTTTGACTCTAATAAAGACGAACTAAATCGGAAGTTCTCACGGGTTGTCCTCGCCCATTGAAGCTCTTGACCTATCACCACTACAGAAATGCACTTTCATAAAGACAACATGATCCCATGTGCTTCTGAAGAGGAAAACTATCTGTGGGGGAACCTGACCTTTAATGGCAGACACCAGAAGCAATCCAGGGCAGCCCTGAAAAGGTAGCAAATGTGCAGTCAGGTTTATCTCACATCACCATGCGAGAAAGGGAGCAGGAAAAGGAAGACATAATCCATAAGGTTCATGTAGCCTGCAGAACACACGGCCATGGTGCAGCATTTGTCACAATTCCAAAGATACACTAGACCTACATTTCATGAATGGCCACTGTTAATTAAGATTACACTGCGGTGCTACTGTGCACTCCAGTGTATTCTGTGCATTCGTCCTCCAAGAGGCCTCTATGCCCTCTTGGAGCAGGAATGAGCCAGACAAGAGGAGAACAAAGCACAGATGTTTTTTTAAATTAGCACGAGTTAGAACCTGCCATGATAGCATGTCTATGCCACAATGCAAAGCTGTGACCACACTTACAGGCCAAATATTTTGAGCCTGAGGGACCTGTCATCCCAAAAGTGACTGTGCCTGAGTGCTCGGGCTGCAGGGAGCTGTGGGAAGTCACTGTGCTCACTCCGAGGAGCTCTCATCAACACTTCCCCAGCACTTCAAAATTCTAGATACATTCCTGGTGTCCTTTAGCCCCCCAAGAGGTCTTGGTGTGCAGTTCATTAGGGCAGAAAGATTACCAGCCTCAGAGCTGAAGCATCAGCCCATACACAGGCTCTTTCCCTTCCTGCCTCACACGCCAAGCGATCAGAAAGTTTCTTGCATTTACTGTTGCTGCAAAAAATCTCTCTGAATAGCCAGCAGACACTAAATCAAGTCTTTGACTTGGTTTTCTACTTCTCTCTCCTGCTACACGCTCAGGTGCTTGTACATCTCAAGACATTGATTTCATGCTCTAACATTAGGCCCCACGCAATTTTGGAGTCAAAGAAGTTCCAGCAGCCTAGGTAGGTTGTACATATGCCTGGTGAGATTTTCCACAAACCTCCGACTCTTCTAGAGCAAAGGAGTGGTTTAGCACTACCAAAAGATCCTCCAGCTAAAACCGAAAGGAGCAGCATAACATGTTGCTGCCATAACTCCTTCCGTTATGCTGCTGGAAAGCTGAACTATCCCTATGTTTGGGGAGATTGGCAAGTTCAGCCAACAGAGATGCCATAAGCCCAATATTAGGGCAGTTCTCTACAAGTCTACTGCTTGACCAAGCTCACTGTGAGGTCAGGCCATACATTTCCTTGGTGAGATACCAACTAGGTTGGCTTGGCTTTGCCATAGACCCTTCACACACTGCAGGACCCCCTCCTGCCCTGAAGGGTCAGCAGTATAAATAGACATTCCAGGGCACAGCTTCAAGCCACCTACTGCACTCGTGCAAACTGCAGCAGAAGGTTTGGAAACAGGTTTCTCCCAGGTCTCATTCCAGAGTCTCTGCCACCAATCCCTACTCAGAATAAGCTCTTGGAMGGAGACACAGCAGAGAAGCCACCCATCGCAGTCTTGACATTCCAGTGCTTTCCATCTTCGTCCTTGTTCCATCTGCCTGCTTCAGGAATAGGGAGAGAGTGCCAGCCTTCGGCTTATTTGTATGTAGTGGCAGAAAGATCACACAAAGCACAAAAGCACATTCTCTCCTGGAAGCAGCCTACTCCCTTCTTTCCAAGGGTGTGAAAACTCTGCACGAATGTTTCATGAATCAGCTGTGTGTTTGCTTCAGTGATAAAGCCAGCTTGGCAATTTGGCCTGAAAATTGGGAAACTGAAAACCTAGAGAGTCCAACTGGCATGTTTTTAGACATGAACTTGTTCTCCTCCCACTTTGGGGACACTTCTTTCAGTCTCATCTAACTTACAGAAATTTGCTTTTAAAGAAATTTCAAATTATGACCCAGCATTACTCAGAGGTAAACAAAACAGACTTGTCTTATAAYTACTTCATTGAATCCATGCACAAACTCTGCTAATTTGTTGCTGGTCTAGTTTCCTGATTGCAGCCCTTTCACATTCTCAGCAGTCCACCACTACCATGATGCAGAAGAAACACACAAGACCCCCACCCCATTATTTAACCTCCTGCTGTATTGCTTAACCTAAAATAAATGCTATTTAAAAGAAAAAACTTCTGAGTGGAAAACAACAAGTAGGGAAGAAGGAATTGCCTAAAGTGACATTTTTCCTGCCCTAACAATCCCAAAGTGAACATAGTACTGCCTGATCCACTTGGCTCCACTGCCTTGAAGCACAGGGCAAGGAATAAAGAGCTTTTGCCATATATACACTGTACAGAAAGGGAGAAGGAGGCTGAGATAGCCATGCACGAGGGAGATTAAAGAGAAAGCACAGGTGACAGCCGGCACTTTTTTGGCAGTAAAGCAGAGAATTCTGCTTCAAGTGATACACATCAGACCTTCGAATATGCAGGCACCACCATCCTTCCATCACCGCAAGGAAAGTTCATCCACAGACACAAATGCAGGCAGCTATAAGCAAAAGAACTATGGACATGGAGCAAGTGCCAACAGCTATATCGAAGAGCAGGTAACACCATGCTATCTACAGCCATCGCAATGTGGCACAAACAGTAAATTAACAAACTGAAGACCACCCTTCCCTGCTAAAAAAATCAATCATATAATCATAGAATGCTTAAGGTTGGAAAGGACCTCAGAGGTCATCTAGTCCAACCCCCCTGTTCACGCAGGGTCACCTGGAGCACGTGGCACAGGGCTGCATCCAAGCGGGTTTTAAAGATCTCCAAAGAGGGAGACTCCACAGCCTCCCTGGGCAGCCTGTTCCAGTGCTYTGTCACCCTCACWGTSAAGAAATGTTTTCTTAGGTTCCTGTGGAACTTTTGGTATTTCAGTTCATGGCCATTTCTTCTAGTCCTATTGCTGGCCACCACTGAAAAGAGGCCGCCCCCTCCTCCTCACTGCCTCCCTTGAGGTATTTATACATGCTGATCAGGTCCCCCCTCAGCCTTCTCTTCTCCAGGCTGAACAGGCCCAGCTCTCTCAGCCTTTGCTCATAAGGCAGATGTTCCAGGCCCCTGATCATCTTTGCAATCCTGCTGCATTCAAGTGCACACACAAACACAATTCTTATAGCAACTGTTGTTGGAAACAAGTTCAGAGATGAGGGTCTCCAATGGGCAGGACATGAATCATTCTTCACTTGACCTCATGACCCAAGAGTCATTTGCTTTACAAGCTCATATTTCAGAAGGGAAACCCAGTGACACTAATTACGACCACGACAGCAGCATGAAACAGGAAACCCCCTGTTGCTCACATGGACCACCCTGGTGACWTTGGTGGCAGCATGACTGATGGCATGCAATGGCTCTCACTTAACAAGGCTAAAGCCAACCATCAGCACCTGCCCTTCAGCATACCACCTCTGAAAGTGCTTCACATTGACCATAGGGGGATGGAAGTGGTCTATGTTAACTGTTATTTTTTCCACCTTCATTTACTGCTTCTGCTTTTCAACATATCAAATTCACTTGAGCTCTCAGGGGAGACTTCAGTTGGGTGGGCAGTTGACAGAGGGAGCTGTCAGAGAGAAAGGAAGGAGGGGATAGGAACCAGACCCTCATTTCAGTTATTCTTAGCACAATGTGCAGGGACATAAAGGCAACTTGGGACTGGAGACAAGCCAGCCCAAGGCTATCCACTCTAGGGGTCCAGAAGGTCCTCCTGAGAATATGGCCAATATGGGCATGGCATATACCTTTGTCCTTTCCTCTCAGTTCCTGCATGGAGCCATCAAGCAGCAGGTGTTAGGAGATGCTAAGTGTGCTGGTCTAGAATTTAACTGCTCAGCATCTACCATATTATAGCTCAGAAGGGTCCTCAGCTTGACAGTCAGGGAGACTTGGTTTTGAACCCCATAGTGCTAATTAAACAAAATGGGAATGCAGTGCTTATCTCCCTCTCTCAGATTCTGGCTGACATGGAAGAGAAGCTTCCTCTGAAGGAATGCAGATGCAGGATATAAATTTGAATGCATGGAAAGTTTTCTTCAAATCACAATTAGACAAGGGATCAATGTGAACAAATCTAATTTCTGATGACATGGAGGCTTTGGAGAACTAAGAACCATTGTTTCTGATGAATGCTCTCAGGCATTTTTTTCCTCTTTGACTGAAAATGGAGGAAGTAACAAATGAAGGCACAATGTAAGATTTGCTTCAAAGTTCAGTCAGCATGGGAGAAAAACTACATTAGATTAATCAAATCACTATGGAAACAATTCCACTTATTGTGACAGAGTCTGTAGTAGCCCCCTGCAAATATACCGTGTATATGAGACTTGAGTCACACTACATAAAATTAGCTGACTTTCACAGCAGAAATGTTTTGTGAATAAACTGTTTTAAGAACTTCATAACCTATCCTAAAACTGTGGTTCGTTTATCCATGTGGTCTTTAGAAGATTCAGAAAACAGGGCTCTGCTAAGCTCACTTCACTACCGACACAGCCCTTGTCCTAAAAAGGGCTGACAGTCTAAACAGATTAGGCAAAGGGTAGGAAAAAAAAAAATTGGAGATGACTTGTCTAATGTCAATTTGAAGTTCATTAACAGTACCGGAAAAGTAATCCCCAGCTCTGTGCTCTGCTTTCCAGCCTACAGCAGCTCCCTCCAGACCACAGAGCCTGCCGCAGTCACCTATGAGGTAGCATTTTTCTGCCTCCTGTAGATCTGTTCCCACTATCATTCCCAAAGAACATCTAGAAAGAGTGGCTCCAAGAATCCAGCACATTCAGCTATGGATATTAAGTCACAACACCAATTCATGCRGCCAAACCTATTTTCAGCTCTGGTACAGGAGGCAAGACTTTAACAACCATCCTGAGAGTCTTTAGGGCACAAGGAACTACGCAACAGGGATGCTTGGCCAGATGGAAACAGGCTGGATTGAGGTCCTGGAGAGGAAGGAAAAATAAGGGGGAGAACTGGAAAGTTGGCAAGGAAAAGCAGCCTTGAATAGGAGACCAGCAGCCCCCACAAAGCCGGTTGTGCTCCAGGATGAAGAGGGGACCAAGCTCCACAGCAGCCCTAAAAACCTACTTCCCAAGCCAGTGCTAGTGACARGAAGGAGGGAGCATGAACAAGGAGTCTTGTCTGAGAGCAGGAAGGTAGTGAGGAGAAAAGCCTCACAGCGATGCAGTCGCTTTCAAACTCCCCCATTCTTTTTATGGGCAAGAAGGCAGATACCAATCTGCTTGGCTTAGGCAAAGAAGGGAAGGGCTTAGGAAGACAAGGACAAAGGAACAGTAAGGACTCTATCAGACCCAGACAATCAAGTTTGATGAGATTAAAAGTAATTATGAAGAAGACTCTCCTGACTTGCAAGTTCTTAGCACATAATGTGGTACCAAAGAAGATCATTGTATCATAGAAAGTACTGAAGAGAAAACCAGGCTGTAAGTTGTCTAGTGGAAGGGAACAAGGAGAGAACAGTACAGTATCATATCCTCTTTTCACCTTGATTTGYTTTGTTTGCAGGAAAAGATATAGAAGAGATTTAATTGACTAACACATTACTCATTACAGAGCTAACTAACTAATTAGAAAACACCTACATTTACAAATTCATAAACCCATACAGAACCTCTCACTAGAATCTTTCACACTAGCCTTGAACCTAATGGTTCACAAGGAAGCAGCTCCTGAAATTTCTCTTTCAGGCTTGTACTGATGAAGATAAAGCTGACCCTTCCAAACAAACTCGTGGGGATTAGATATAGTCTGCAGCTGTAGGAGTAGATCTGATGCCTGTTAATTCTGCTAATTAGCAACATATCAGAGGCACTTTACCTTCTGCAAGAGCTCTTGCACCCAAGGAGATTTGCTGGGAAGTGGCCTCAGGTGACTGCTAATAGCATCTGCCTGCATCACATATGGTCCCCTTTAGCCTCTGTTCTTACCATGATGGTCTTGGCTAGAAGCTTGTGGAAAAAAAGCAGGAGACAGGCTGGGTTGGACACCCAGGAACCAGATACATTTAAACATGTTTTTCAGACCCATTGGGGTCACTTTCTTCCTTTGGTCAAACCTTTCCAAACATCTTGGTTGGAACCAGGCTGCTCTTCCTGTGCTCATGAGAAATGAAATACTGAGATCTTGTAAGAAAATAGGACCATTTCAAGTCTGATTAGAGAAAGAGCAAAAAGCCCTAGATSCAAATGAAATCCCCAGACCTTTTCAGTTTTGTGAATTGATACCAATAACCCTGTGACTTCCACGAGGTTGGAAGGTTGGTCCGCACTTACTGTGCAGAAGAGACTTTGGGGAGCTGAAACTTGCACTGTGACTGTAGGAAGGTCAGTTTAACCTAAATCATTACCCCTTGCAATATGCAGCTTAAGAAATTTTCTGAAAAACACAAAAAATTGCTCAAACTTTGTTAGACTACAACAGGGCTGTTAACTGGRCTGTTAACTCCCACACCAAAGCCAATGCTGAGCTTGCAAGTAAAAGATCAGACTCTGATATAGCAGAGGAGTTAATTTYCTCAGCCTACCATGGCGGGGGGAAAACAAATGTGTAAAACACTGTCATTAAATTTTGCTGCAGCTAAACCAGTTCAAACCATAGTCTAGTCTGACTGATCTGAATGGTGCCAAAGCACATTAAAGTAATCAGGTTAAAGAAAATATATGCTTTCCAGTCCAGCCCTTTTTTTGTATCTTCATCATCTTGGGCTGTCCATGTCCTTTAGACAGGAAAAGAAAATTATCGCACTGAATTTGAGAGCCTTATAGACAACTTTTCAGTCTTTCTCACCTTAAAGCTAAACTCATCACACTGGCCGTCCCACCTGCTAAGAGAGGCCATGAAAATTCTTTCATTGACACATCTTAATTAAAATTCCCCATGGAACTTCCTATACATAACTGGAAGGGTCTACAAAGAACACGTTCAGAGCAACACAGCAGGGCTGAGCATGGAGGACTGAGCCATAGAAAGCTTGCTCAGGAGTGTCCCATACCCTTGTGTTTGGTGCCGGTTTTTACATTATGCCAAAATAAAATGGGAATTGTTGCTTTTGTCTGAGAGAGGGGAACTGAATCATGAATTATTGGAAAGTTAGTCTCCCTGTGCTTTGCGGTTAATAATAATATATTGTGGTAATGATCATATATTTTGGAAACTTATCCAACGATGTGAACAGGGTGGCAAGCAAAGGCATGGAAGGGTATCAGCACCCAGCCCTGTAATAGCTAAAAAAACTAGACACAGGATCAGATTTTTTCATCTGTCCCAACAATAGCAAGAAAGAAGTTAAAAGAACAAAACCTTATAATTCTTGATGCCCCGAGGATGATCAAACCATATTGCTGACGATGGAGTTAATCAGTGAAGCAAGTGCTTGGAGAATTAAAAGACTGTAAGTGCAAGTGGAGAATTAAGGGAGAAGCAAGTGCTTGGAGAATTAAATTAAGCAAGTGCTTGGTGCCCAGAGCTCACAGGTTTTGTCAGGCAGACCTCGACACTGGGCTGAAGTTTTGAAGCTACAAGGACATCACTTGGACTCCTAACTAACTGGGGAAGCCTCTCGGTGACGCTATGTCCCAGCAGATGCTGGCTATAGCATTCTTCTTTTTTTTTATATATTCCAGCAATATTTAATTTCTTTTTTTCCCTCTCTAGCCCCATCCGTGTTTACACACTTACATTGAGTGGGGAGGGGGAAATTTCTGTTTTTTTTCTGCAAGGGAGGTGTGGATGAGGGGAAAGTGTAAGCAATACTTTCTGAATGTGTGACTTGAGGAATCAATGACTTAGCATTTTGAACCTCTTCTAGTATTAAAGTGCTCTAGACGTAGAAAATATTGCCTTAAATGATAACTACCCTTTACACCTTCAGCCTTCCTTAGTCGCTTCCCAACTGTAAGGAATCCCGTATCCCAAGGCACGATGAGGAGACAGAGCCATTCTCAGCCTTGCCRCACCCTGCTTGGCCATTCGGGTCCAAAACCCACGTTTTCGGGTCCAACTCGGGTCCAAAGCCAGTGTTTGCCTCACAAAAATCTTCCTGCTGGCTCTCCCTGCCGGCAAGCAGCTCCGCACGGGATGGAGCAGGAAGCCGAAAACTCCGGTCTGCAGAGGGACCTCTAGTGTTTTCCTTTCCCGGCGTCCTGGCAGAGTTCCCCCCAGTGCAAACACACACAGAGCTCCCATTGTTCGCAGCCCTTCGCGAGCCCACTGATCCTAATATGGAATTCGGCAGGAAACCCATGATTTCCTGACACACAGCACGCTGGAGAAAGAGAGGAAAAACTCCATTAAAAACCTCCCGGCTCTCCTCCATGTTAGATAGGCAATGGAAAATGGAGTGGATTTAGCAGGAATCGCTGAGTCCCACGGCCAAGCTGGAGGCAGGGAGAAGCAAATCAAAGCCGCAGGCTGCTGATGTTTTTTAAGTTGCAATAAAGACGGAGAACTCCGGGGCAGGATGAGGATTTCCTGACTCGGACTCCCAAGAACGGACAAATCACTTTTTCTTTCCTATTTTTTAACGCTACTCCTCTCTMTMTATATATATATATTTAATTTATTCACCTCGATGATTCTCTCGACTTCTCTGGTAATTGTTAGAAGCGGCTGTGACAGCCTGGAAACATTAGTATGATTTCCTGAGTTCGAGATTCCCCCCCACCCCACCTCCAAACTCAGGAAAAGTCAATACAGTCGCACTTCATTTTTCCTTCATGTGCACTTGGAAGCCCCGGGAGCAGCAGCAGCAGCAAGAATGAACTGCAAGGAAGAAGATGACAACTGYGCTGACGGCGGCAGCAGCGGCACCAAGAAGATGTTGAAGTGCGTGGTGGTTGGGGACGGCGCCGTCGGGAAGACTTGTCTGCTCATGAGCTACGCCAACGACGCCTTCCCCGAGGAGTACGTGCCCACCGTGTTCGACCACTATGCAGGTAAGAACGGGCTCCTTGAGGGCTTTAAGTAGGAGCCACAGAAGGGCCAGGTGGGCACAAAGGGGAGACCGAGGGCAGGACAGTTCAAAGAGGACGCACGGGTTACTTCTCGCCTGGGAATGTGATTCAGGCCTGGAGCGGGGCCAGGCAGCTTACATGGCAGCTCCTGCAATTGGGGCAATGCGGGATTTATTTATTTATTCAAGGAACTTGTTCGTTTGCGTCTGATTTTTTTTTGTTTTGTTTGTGGTGAATAAGCAGCGTTAGAGACRCAGTTAAATCCGCTGGATTTTAGAGACAACGGATATCACTCAGCCTCTGTTGGGTTAAGCTCAGCTGCCTGGTTCATTTTTTGAATTATGAAGTTTTGAACTTTGTTGTTTGAACTTTGCTATTATAAAGATGATAGATATACATGAAAATTCACATTTTTGGTCATTTTCTGCCTCATGGCAAATGAGTGCTGCACTCACAATACTTAGATCGTACTTAAGGAATAATCTTTGAGAAAACCCTCATAGAGTCTTTCAGTGCTGTCAGAATAATAACTCTCTCCTTTCAGAGATGTTTGCTACTACATTTATAAATAGATTTTAATATTATAGCTTGCCTGTGAGAACAGCAGAACTGGTGATTGATTTGAGTACTTCAGAGTGAGGGAATTTTACGTAGAACAAAAAGAAAAAGCTATGAACATTACAAAGAACATAAATTATGAACATACATTTGCTATGTTCATTATGAACACATTACAAAGAACATAAATGATGTTCATGGCATCACTGTTCAAACTAGAGACACATATTAAGTGCATTATTCACAGGCCTCATTCTGCAGCAATTACTTACTTTACCCAGCTGTGTCTAAAGTTATCATGTGGATGGTGTGATATGCTAAAACTGTTGCTCAAACTGCTGCTTAATATTTTTAACCCTGATTCTGCACGTTTTTCTTATCTCACGGTTCCCTGGGTTTACATTTGTTGTTGTTTACAAGATCCCCAGAAAGCAGGTTTTAGGAGCACTGCAAAACTCATTGCTTATCTTGCAGCAGCAGTTGGAGTTTCCCTTCATTTTTTCCTCACCTCCTTAAAAACTGGATTTTCATGGCGTGGCTTATCATAGATTTGGTATTCTGTAATGGGAAAAAAATCTCTGTTTTCATTCTGGCTTCGTGTCAGATTTAGCAGATGAACTGGCCAAACAAGAAAGCTGTGTAATTGCAGCATCTGACCCATGGAAATGGGATGACCTTTTGCTCTGCAAGTGTGGGCAGCGTCACTGAGAGATGCGAGCAGCACTCTCGTTCCTCTGCCCTTCCCACCATGCAGATTAAACGGCAGTTTTAGAAAAAGTCTTTACTCGGATAAGAAGTTAAAAAAAAAGAGAGAGATGATGCAAATAAGCACATGCTCGAGCCAAAAAAAAAATAAAAATAAAAATAAATAAATACACCATCACCGACAAAAAACACTAAGGAAGCCTGGCTCTGGGGGAACATGCGTTATACGCCATCAGTCCTAATTTTGCTGGGATAACCTGAGTTCTGCTTGCTCCTGGCAGCCTCCTGCCCAAGTCCTGCATTCTCCAGTTCTCCTGTGCCCCATGAATATCACCATATATGCAGACACCCCTAGGATAGCCAATCCGTGGCCATGTATACGTTGCCTGGGTGGGKTGGGTGCATGCAGGGGGGAAGCATTCACATATACACACTCAGTGCAGGGCTGAGAGGAGGTCAGGTAGACGGCACCGCATCCTCCTCCTTTCTGCGGGGCACCAGGTAAAAGCGGCCYGTGTTCTCTTTTAAATAAAGCTACTTTTTCATGATTGGAAGATTTTGACATCTCAAATATCTTCAGCTATTATATGCTTCCTTATCTATGAGAGCCCACTGACAGAAACATAAATTCATAAACTTAAGGGGGAAAAGTAGCATATTARTTGGTATTCTGTGACAAATCCTATCCAGCTCTGATTAAAGCTAATTTCTGATCAGAAATGCAATTTCTCTTCTCTGGGCAGCCCTAACTTTTCTAAATCAATCTCACCACAAAGCAGCRCCCAGAACTGAGGTGTGGAAACGCCTTCTGATGTGGAGCGCCAGAAGAAACAGCTTATGTAATAACAAAATATTATATGGCATAGGAAAGAACAYGGCCTATTAAAATACTTAAACTTAGTGTGGATATCCAGAAGGGGAAGAATTCTTTTGAGATATGCTTAGCTCCAAATTCGTGGCCTTCAGGATACACTGGGGCAATRGCCCCTTCCACTTCTAGGTGTGCAGCAGCCCTTGGCTATAGGGATGGCAGCGTGATGGGGCCACCAGTGCATGGAACAAGCCCTGACACATGGGCAGTTCCTGCAAAGAGGATGGGCATCTGCAGAGTCACCCTCAAATCCACCCCAACGGAGCTGTGTGTCTGCCCCTGCCAAAGCAAATCCTTTCCCAATCAGTGCTAAAAATGCTCAAAAGGGGGTTATTGCAGATTTTAGCAGACCTGTGTTTTCCCTTGGAGCCTTCTCAGACAGGCGCTGTCAGTGTGTTAGCAGGAGGCTTCCTCTTGCCTCACAGGTTTGCAATCCGATTGCGAGTCCCAGGGTATTTCCCAATTTCCTTCATTCTAATGGAAAAATAATAATAAAAAAAAACGGGGGGGGAGGAAAGCATTAAAAMGCAGCGATTCCAGCTGTGATCTCACCACCGTTTCACACCTCTGGCTTGATGGAGACAGCGATGCTGTCCAGCGTGGGATCCGGACGTGCTCCAAAGGCAGGATCACCGGGACCGAGGTGCCAAGGCCCCTCATCACCAGCAGCATCCGCTGGTCCTTGCTGAGCTGATGCTGTTTAGGCACCCACCAGGGATGGGTTTTCACAGCCCAGCTAGAGCAGAGGCACACGCAGACRTGGGCAACCCAGCGGAGGTAGCCAGGGGGCATTCAGGGGGCTGAGCTCCAACAAGCATTATATTTGTGCCATTTTTACCCACTACCTTGCACGTGAAAGGGCTCGAAAACACCTCAAAAATTTGGGGCCATTCTGCCTCTGGGAAAACCAGTATCAATAAACAGCTTTTATGTAAGGAAGGAAGGTTTTTTTCTTACCTCTCCTGGGCTACAGCAATGCCTGGAAGAAAAAAGCASCTGTTTTTTCAACTGTGTGAAACCCACACAAAAGCTCAAACCTCCGAGCAGTTCCACGCTGATGATAGTCTGCCATGGAGCTCACCTAGAGCCCACCAAAACGGGCTTTTTCAAGGCTTGCTGCCAAGGTTGGGCTATAGAACATGGATGGGCTATAGAGATGGATATAGAGCAGAAGCAGTGGTGATGCCAGGAAGACAGGGAACACAAGTTTTTATTTGGATATTGAGCTGGGCTCTTCTTCTGGACACAGGGAGGTTCATGAGTCTGTTTATTTCTCAAGGTGTTTTGAAGAAGTCTTCTTGGCCACCAAGGACCTGGATARGTTCCCTTGCTTTGGTGAAATTCCAAGTCCCATCCCAAAGATTTTAGCCACTKACTAAAGGACTATTTCTGGTGCAGGCAAACCAAAATGGTCTCCTAGTGACAAACAGGATATCACTGGCAATAACTGTGACAATAGGGACTGTTTGGATAGTGGGTAGCTSTTTGCACATGCCTTTCCATCTTTTGAACATCAAATGCTAGTTTTTTTTTCCATGAGCAAAGGTCTCTCAGTCAGGATGACTTGTATTGTGTCCGACTATGTGAGGTTATAACTGTTTAACTAGGGCCGAGGTTGTACCAACAAAWATTTCAATTCAAACACTAGCAAAACTGATGGAATAGTACCAAAATAATCTGGATTGCTCTGTGGAAAGCAGAAGGGAGAGGTGTGTTGTTTGTGATACAGACACTAAGCATCTCTTTTGATATTCATGCTCTGCCCAATCACCCTCCCTGCCAAAAAAATAATTTTTGCATTCAATTTACTCATCCCAACACTCATACTCAAAAGTGCCTTTGTTTTTGTCTTTAAAAATTTCAATGTGTTGAGCAGAACCAGTGCATGGGAGTCATTTAGCTCACTGCACAGAAAGTGGCTGAGTTCTTTAGTTGGATCTACTAAAGCGCAACAAGAAGGTGTTTGTGAGTCTCCAGCTGTCTAGTTTAGGCACTGCGCATAGGTGAACGTCACACCAACAGCTCCAAGAGCCCAAGTTGCACCTGCAGGAAATGAGAGAGAGGTGACCGCCTCCAAAGGAGAAGTGCAAGGCATCTGCATTAAAGGCTTAATGTAGATGGCATGTCCTACGTCCTTCCCTCTCTTCATATGTCAGTGCAAGCGGGTGAACATTTATAAATAGTGAATCCATTTGAAAAAAATTAGCAGGGGCATGTGATCAGCTAATGAATAGCATACAGAATAGYTCAGCCATGACCAAAGCTCTGTAAATTAAAAGCAATATGGAAGACCACAGCCATTAATTTCTGTTAGCAGACAGGCTCTTTGCTCTCCAGCGATGATTCGCGATGACAATCTGCCCGGCTCGGTGCTGACGCAGGCTGCAGGGCTCGGTGCTCACAAAGAGCCATCCTTGCTGGCCAGGCAGGTCCCACAGCTTCCTCTTGTAGATCCTTCATCAGGAGCACAACTGCTTCTCCTGCCCTGGACAGTCAGCTTGTGCCCACACAAATCCATAAATCCATTATATGTCACCCATGGGACACAGCACTGGTACAACACCGTGTCTCTGGGGTGCTCCTGAGGAAGAGGAGGTTGGAAGTGGGTGCTTCTGGCCTTCCTTGAATGAGCAGAAAGGCTGGAACAGCGAGGACAGGACAGGCACCACCAATAGCCATAGACTGAGCAGCGTTCCCTTGCACCTCTCAACATAGTGGGGGAACCTCCAGCTGAGACRTGACAGAAACCAGATGGGAGCCGTAACTTCCCAAACTTCTCCAATTACAGGCACAAGAGCACATCTGTCCACGCTCTTGATGTGCTRCTTACGTTAAATTGATTGCTAATGCTTCACGCGGGCACACTGGTTGTAACCCGTCTCTATTTGCCATGGTGTGTCAGCAATGACCTAAACCACATACCATCACTTTCCCCCGCTCCCCATTGAACCTTGTGCAGCCACGAAGGAGCTGCCCAAGGAAATTTGCAATTTCTGCATGGGAACTTCAGTGGGATCCTCCACACAACTATGCTCTTGAGACAGTTGTTTCCTAAGAGTAGTCCTGCTAGCGTGTTATGGAAATCCTTCATGCGACGCATTTGGGGTTATTGAACTGAAAGAGCTATAAATAGCAGAGAGCGAGCTGTGGTGTATATTTAAATGGATGTTTGCAGTGTTTTGTTTTGTTTTCCTTTTAATGTTTGCCTAATTTTGATCATACAGACCTGAACTTTATCCTTGAGACAGGAAGGCACYGGCTCTTTTAAAGTCTGGCTCTTTAGATTAGCAGCCGCATTAGGCCAATGTTGATTTTGTCTCCCAGGAGCTAGAAGGACTTCTCTTGAAATCTTCTGATATCATCCAGGATAAACCAGAGCCATCTCCTAAAATGTTTGAGGTTCATTTCTGCCGCACTACTCTGAGTGCTGTTGCAATGTGACAACGCAGCACAACAAATAGCATTTAAAGTCAAAAAGACAGACAAAACAATAAGCAAAGTACAATGAACAGGAGAAAAAATAGTGGCAGAAATGAGGGAAATAGACGAAGCAGCTACGTTATTTTATTCAGACATATCCAGCCCAAATCCCACCTCCCTTCTGTCTACTCCTTCCCATTAGCTATGTGGTGTTACCGAGAATACTAAACATGGGGTAAGTTAGACCGCTTAAAAGTGGGTCCAGGTGTCTTCCTGGTTCAGATGTAGAATTGTCAGGTTTTTTGAAGGGCTACCACAGTCTTCAGGAAATGTGTTGAAAAGATAACCACTTCAAATGGGGTAAAAAGAAACATGTCTTTGCATGGTGTGTGATTAACACAAGGAAYTTAGCTCTGTATGGAAGTTAGTAAGAAGGAAATTAGGAAGTTTTGACAAGATTAAAAAAAAAAAAAGGAATAATAAATATCAGAGATCAAGTGGTATCATGAGCTAGAATAAAAACATCTGTAAGAGATATTAAAATGTGAGCCAGCACCATCTTCTGTTATAGGTCAGAATATGACCTGAATGAGGTGTGATGAGAGGCAGATTACCTTAAATCTGTCTACTGCTACTTTAGAAATGGAGACTCGACTACCTAGGCTGTGAGTCTGGTACATCCCAGACTGAACTGCTGAGAAGGAGACATGGAGAAATTTGTCTGAAAACATGAGAATAGTTAACAGTGGTGAGAAAATACACTCTTCTTTTCCACAATGCCATGACCCTCAGTCTTTAGTTTTTCTCTTCTTCTTCTTATCAGCATAACGTTATAAGAGGTGACATCAGCAGAGGAAACCAAAACTGAAACTGTGGCCTCTGGCCCAGAGGACAATCTCTACAGCTTGAGCTAAAAACACAYTCACTATCTTAAAAGAAATAATTGACTCAGTCTGTGTAGCCAGCCATCCTCCTCATGTGACAAAACCACATGCAGGTGATGCTGGACACAGCGCACATTGCCAGCCTGACAGATTCCTTGGTCAGTAGCCCTACATGAAGGAAAGAGAAATAAAAACACAGCACAAATGTCTAAACAACCAAAACTCCTTGTTGTGCGCAAGTTCTTCCCTCCTGCAGGATGTGACAGGGCTTTTCCCTCACTGAGTCACCATTAGGATGGTTTGGTTACTGACCGAGACAAAGCAAAATGCCTCCCACAAAACTTCCTTCTCATTTTCTGCTCCCCTGGTAAACTTTGATACAGATGTCTGTATCAGCAATACACATCAGTGCTCCCATGTATTATTCTGTGTATTTTGCTCAGCAGGTAGTGCCTTTCCTATGTTCTAACTTTCCAATTGTTATGGCCAGGTCCATTGACATCATGGAAATGGCAAGGGGTGAGGAAGAGCAAGCAGATTTCCTTCAATTGTTCTGTTAAGACAAAGTCATTAAACAATAATGACATCTCCTGTCAAATTATTATTTATCTTTGTAATAAAAAAATAATCCACATTATTATATTCTAGACTACTTTTAAGAGCAAACACACACTCACCAGTGTCCTGTCAGATGTGGTGATCTTTTATTCCCATGCTACAGGACTTACAGCTAAGTATGGAAATAAGTTAATGAAGAATGAAAGCTTTATGAATTGTCACCCCAAGTTTTGTCCCAATAGGCCCAGAGATCTGGATAAATTTTAGACTGGCTTTATGAAGGCGTATTCATCCTCCCTTTTTCCACAAAATACTTTTTTTGTAATGTCTCATAATTAAAAGCTGGAATTTACCCAATTTATTGCCCAAGCACTAGTCCCATTCAAATAAAGAACCCCAGACAAGCTGTGCTACCAGTGGCAGGCAGATGGCTTGGCTGAATGGAGGGACTGGACCTCATGTGCTTCTTTCACATGTGCAAAATTGCTCAAGTGCTGTTGTTAATCAGCCAGTGAATTTCTCACATACCCAGGTGGACAGGAAAGCTCTCCCAGAGTTGAGAAATCATCATTGCACCTTGTTGTAATCCCTGGCCCCATCCATCATGCCTCAGCAGTCCCAGAGAGCCAAGGGAGTGAAGCCTGAGGGACCCCAGTTGGACCATGTGGTTGCTATCACCATTGGCTAAAATCGGCTGCAGATCTCGTTATTTAGGGATGCTTTTTCCTTAGTATTTGTTCTACAGCATAAATATTCACAGATCTATGACTAAGAGCAAAATCCTCTTGTTAAACAGATATCACTGTGGGCATGTAGAGCCATCACAGGGCAGTAGGCAAGATGACTTGGATGAGTCCTCGAGGTCACAGTACAGCCCAAACTTCGTGGCTCTTTTGCTGGGGAGCGCTGCCTCAGCAAGCCCCACAGCTCCATCAGGGCATACAGGATCAGAGAGAAGGAGAAGGCATGAGAGACTGTGAGGGCTCAGGGTTTCACCTGGCAGAAAACCAGTTCCCCAGACCTAGCATTGATCTAGTGTACCAACAAATCCAGCTGGTTGCCCTTCTGYCTCAGGGACTGGCACAGCAGTGATTCCATAAATACCTAAAGTGCAGAGCAGCCACTGGGAGAGAGGAGGCTGGAAAAACCATTCACCAGCAGCAGAAGCACTGGGAAAAAAAATATCCCTCCCAAAGGAGGGAGAGGGGCAGCTGCAAAAATATTCCAGAGCAGAGTGGCACCGAAGGCACAGGGAGGAGGACGATGGCTTGGGAGCAGAAGGGTGAAGAGCACCTCAGCGTTGTACTAGTAGGATCATTCCTTTACCCTGCTCCCAAATAGGACATCAGTGTGTCCGAAAAATAGTCTAAGTGATCGGCCAAAGAGCCAGTACTCAGGCATCTGGAGCAAGGGGGTTAAAGAGGGACTGTGCAGAGGGGCTGGACAGAAAGGTCCTGCGCACAAGGCAGGAGGACGCCCGRGATGACTCATAAAGCTCCTTTCCAACCCTCGCAGTTCTGGGGGGATGAAGGCAATGTCTTTTATGAAAGACTCTCTGGCAAAGACATTCGTCTATAACTTTGAAGTAATGATATTAACAGTGTCTGCTAATGCTCTGCTTTCTGCAGACCTTATGGAAAAGCACAGCTTCGGCAATGAGTGGGAAAACATACATTTTCAAGCATAACATTAATTTCYGTCCCGTGGGAGATGGGACAAAAAGAGCATCTATTTACAATAATAATGCTGCTCTGCTGAGAACAGACCATAAGGAAAATCCCATAAGGTTGGAAAATGTGTTTTAAGTTCATAAACTGTCTCAKGCTCCAGTTCCCGAGCGGGCAGGCGGCCAGCTGCTATGAGCAATTCTGTCCTGCAAGGCCAGGCCTGCCGCGACTCGGACGCTGCCTATTTCGGAGCAATCTCAGAGGCTCCATTTCAGAACCAGCTAGTTTACCTCAGCGTATTTTCCTCCAAAAGCCAGGAATAGATTGAAGGTCCTGTTCTAGCTTTTGGGGCCTGGTTGCTTGAAAGCCTTTCTATACACAGTGCTWCTGTGGTAGCAATGAGCAGAAGAAAAGCAGAGACCTGTTTTCCCCTTTTCCTTTAGAAGGTGAGGCATTTCCAGTGGGGGACATCAGCTCTGGAACAAGCTCCATATGTTGTTCCACTGACATATGCCTTCCAAGACCATCTATTTTGCAATATATAAATCAAGCAGTAGCTTGCAGCAGGGGAGAGGAGCCCCTGGGCTTCATGGTGTCCATTCAAGCTCYGATAACAGCAGTGTCATTTGCAGGGTTAGTTGTATGGTCCCAGTTCCCAGATGGACTCCATAGGGATACACCAACCTCACTGAGGGCTCAAGGCCTACGCACATAGATGGATATTTTGTAATTGCATATTTATTTTTAGATAGCTAGAACTACAGAGAGACCTTTCAAACACAAAGAACACTATAGAACTGTTTGTAATTTCTTTTGTACTTAATCCCATTTTTGCTTTCTGCATATTTGCCATTAAAATTTCCAACAAGAGTGTGGACAAAACCTRCAGGGACATTTGTATGCTGTCATTTAAGCTTTTAGAAAGGCCTTTTGCTTTCAGAGCATTGCCCTTGCTTTGTGCTCTCTTTGTAACTAGTAAATCTCAGAAATCAAATGCAATTCCCTTTGCTTCATTGCCTTCTAGTTACCGCTCAGAATATTTTTTAGCTCATCCCAGGAGCACAAGGGAATAATATCTTTCATTAAAAACATGTATGTKCAACACAGCTTTCAGAAAGCGGTTTTCCAAGAACACCATCCATGAAAACATGATCAAAACTATTAAATTAAATGGGCAGTTAATATTTCAAAAAACATATAGCTAACCCACCAGAAACCAGGCCTTGTAGAACTCCAGATTACCTCAACCAGTCCATAATATCAAATATGTAGTATTTCCCTTAAAATGCATAGAGATATTTTCTGGTTGAGAGTGGCACTTGGAGTTCAGCTGGGAATTTGCCTAAACCATTGAATCGTTTGGTTCAGGTCCAGAGGGGTGAGGTTGTGGTGGTTCTTGTTATTTTAATATTTTAAAGTGTTAAGTGCATTTTCTCCCTCTACTCTCCCTCCTGGGAAACTGTTAAAATGGTGAAATATTTTATTCTTCCATTATTTGTATCATATTGCCCAATTTATTTCTTTTCCTGTAAAGAGCTTCTTGTAGCTATACTACACAAACCTCCTGATGCTTCTAAGGAAGACAGAAACAACAGAGATTGTGAATGCAAAATCAGGTCCCAAAACTGAATTAATGTTTGAGAGAAAACCCATGCCAAGAAAATGGTGGAGCAAGAACAATTTGTGTTGTCTCCAGATGGTCCTCCCAACTGAGTTTCTCTGCCTCTGCCCTCTATTTAAATGCATAAACATGCACAATTAAAGAAAACAAATCCTRTTACAATTTTGCAAGGAAAATAGAGTTTGGGGATTGTGCACAACAGAGTGAAAACTCCTGAGAGCTGTARGGAACCTTGCCCCTCTGGGGCTCTTCATACACACATGATGTGACTAAAAAACTGTTTGTTCCTTACATGACATTAACTCCTTCCAATTCTTGATTCCCTTTCTCCAGTTCTCTCCATTCTTCTTGTAGACATCAACCCTGTCCGGCAAAAAAAAAAAAAAAAAAAGGTATCCTAGAGGAGTAAAGACCAAATAGCAGCTAGATAGGGTTTTGCAGGACTCTAGCAGGACCATCCCACCGGGACCTCTAGTCCCGAGGCAATCCAGCAGCTCTGTGGTTCCATCTCTTTCCTGGCACATCAGAAGAACATTATTTTATCACAGCTCCTAGTGCATAAGCTAGGGAAGGTCAAGGGCACAAAGAAGTTGCAAGAAAATGAAGAAAAAAGACCAAAACAAACCAACCAACAAAGAAGAGGAAGATTGGGAAAATGGTAAGAAAATGAGCATCCTGAGAGGATGGAACGAAAAGGTACATTAAAAAATCTGTAAACCTTAAAGTATACTGACTTGTAACATTTATGTTTCAGGGGATTCTACTCATGATTTTGAAGTTTGGGGTTAGCAGAAGTTCTGGCCAGAATATTTTTAACAAGCTATCCCACCAGGAGAAAATGTTGATTCACCAAAGTTGAAACATTTTTTAAATATTTTGAAGGACAGATTCTTGAGGTCCAGGGCACTCTGGTTATTTCTGACAGTGCAGCAAGAAAAACCTAAATTGAAAACATAATATCTGAAGGTTTTGTTTTCATTCCATTGTAAAATGAAAACAAATTGTAAAACCTCAGAAGTTGTCACAGAGCTGAATTATCATCCCCTGGCCAGTTCTAGTTGGTTACTGTTATTATCCATTTTACAGTTATTATACTGCAATCATTATTATCCAAAGGCTTCCTCCCACTGCCACTGAAAGAAATACTTCTTTTGACATATTTTCCTAGGAAAACACCTCAAACAGGATGAGTTCACGTATTTTTTTTTTTATTTTCTCTCTATATGAAGAGATGTAATGGTGGTGGGAGAGCCTCACAATCCTTAACAGTCATGGCAAACCAGGGTAGTACTTAAGGAAAGGGAAAACAGTCCTGAATCAAGTCCTATTCCTTTTGTTAAATATGCCTGCTGTATGCTACCTACAGTTTTCATTTTTTCTCTTCTTCTCTGATGACTTTCAGTCTGCTTTACTGKCTAATAAATTCACATTTCTACTTACCAAGAACCACATTTATTTCTAGAGCAGGAGTTAGCAAAAGTTTCTCTGAAAGGTTTTTCAAGCTCAGTCTCTGCCTGTGACACGTGGTCTTGCTCCAGGAAATGGTCTCCACAGTCAATGACATGGGAACAGGGATTTCAGCCACAATACCTGGTGTCTGTGGATAGAAGTGTCACATCCTAACGACACTCTTTACTGAGCATAGAGAAAATAGAAAGCCTGTCCTTCCCATGAGCTTCTCAGCAGAGGGCTCAAAGTCATGTTCCCTGCACGACTTACCTCCAACATAAAGAAGTTCATCTGGGGTATCTGAGGACTGAATTTCCTATGTGGGCAGCCCTCCCTAGCACACTCTCACTGTGAGCTGTCAAGAAAGAATAAAAACAGAGCCATCAGAAGTAACGAGAAATCACTACTGACAGTTCCTAATGGATTTTCTTCCTGGAATAGCTAGAAGTGTGTCCGGAAAGACACTGGGTTCATTTCCCAATGGGAGTGGTGGGTGTGAGTAACTAAAATTAGATATATTCTCTATTAGTTGTAAATATTTTTGCCTGTTGCCATAATATATAACTCCTAGTCTTATGATCTTCAGTATGAGGAAATCTTGGTAAACACGTTTTGATGCCCAAAACGGAACAAGTAGTTTTTAGGCAATCCCGTTCAACACTCATACAAATTGAGAGCTTCAACTGCTTTGGGATGAATTGTAGAGCTGTGGTTAAACAAATATGAATAAAAGGAGACCTTTGAAATTAAGGAATGTGTTGACAATAACAAAAGTCTAATAAGTAGATCAATAAAATAAGTGAAGGGAGCAGATAATTTCCTTCATGCATTTCTATACAAACTGCTGATCTCATAGGAAATGAGAAAGAAGTGAATCATGACACATACAACAAATAATTTCTCAAGAAGGAAGATCAATATTCCCCTTATATATTTGTAGGAAATGTTTATATATTAATGCTTGTGCAATTTATTTTTGTCAAAGAAAGACTTATTAGGTTACAAGAAGCCATATGTTTGTGGATTTTTTTCCCCTGAATTTCCTTTTCTATATTAGTTTACACAAGCAGATAGAGAAGTACCTGTAGTTTCCACTTCAGAGAGTTTTCATCTCAATCATTTGCTCGGGTGCATGCTGCTCAATAGAGACAACAGTTCACATGCTACTCACCACTGCACAGATGCAACACCAGTCAGTTACTGCAAGTAATAAATGAGATTATTTCCATTCCTCTTTTTTTTTTTTTTTTTTTTTTTTTTTTTTTTTTTTTTTTAATAGTAAGAGAAGGAAAAGAGATGGAGCAGCAAAGAGAAGTATACAGCATCTCAGGACAGGGCCAGGGCCTGGTTGCTCCATGCTCCATGCGGGACAGTGAGCAGCACATGCTCTGGAGCAACAGCTAGCKCTGGACAATAAAAAAACCTCTGATGAAAAAATATCCCAGCAGAAAGGACTCAGGAGATAAAAGGGCAAAATAGGCCTGTAGAGCAAAAAGGTGCCGCCCCTGCTTTTCTCCTGGCACGTCAATATTCAAAAATCTCCTTTATACTTCTTCAGACAAAAGCAGCTCCACCGTAATCCCAGCAGGGACCAGAGTTCAACAGCAACAATAGGAGAGAACAGTAACAGGAACCAGAAAGTCAGGGCAGATCAGACAAAATAAACACCAACTTGAAAAAACATGCAAAGCCCAGAACGAAGCTGCATCTGGGAACTCATGCTATACAATAGAGTCATTTCTGGAGTAGAAAAAGTATAGCTGGCTGGAAGACTTTTCTCTCTTGTCCGGGCACCTCTGTGATAGTTTTGGCCAGATGTCCATGTGTGGAAAATCTCCTCTTTCTTCCTCATCAAAAAACTTAGGTAGGAATCTTTTAAAGGCACCATAGGGGCACCAATTCACATTCAACAAGAGTTTTGAAAAGAAGTCTTCTGGGTTCCCTTCCTCATTTTTATTCCCAAGTGGTTTAAATCTACCTAAAACGCCTGAATTGCTGAAGGTTCCTTGTTCCTCCATAGCCTACAGGCATGGTCATAGACATCAGGGTCTCCTGCACAGCACTGCAGAGAGCCCATCCTTCAGCATCCATCCACTCAGCTTACAGAATGGCTTGCCTAGATGCTCCTGGGGCTATGGAAATATAGACACTAAGCAGATTTTAGGAGCTTTTAGGAGTTTAGCCATATTTTAGGAGTTAGCCATATTTTAGGAGTTAGCCATATTTTAGGAGTTAGGAGTTTAGGAGTTAGGAGTTAGGAGTTATTTTAGGAGTTAGGAGTTTAGTTAGCCATATTTTAGGAGTTAGCCATATTGCAACTTTTGTTGCAGTCACCCATTTGGAGGAAAGACCACAAATTCCCGTAGCTCTACAAAATTGACGATCGTCGGTGACTATCACCGACAATAACAGTACAAAGGATACACTCCAGATGTCTCCTCAACATCCGCTGGGATTTATATCCACCAATTGACAGATGGGAAACTTCAGTTCTGAAAAAAAGATCTATGGGCTGAGTTTACAGTAAGGTAGCCAAGACCAGAATTTCTCTCTTATTTGTTTGTCATCTTGCTATTTCTAGAAATACCTCCCTCTGCCCTCTTGGAACACCAGAGTATATCTTTCCCAGACATGTAGCTAGTTTTTAAARTCAACAAATCTTAAATTAGGAAGAACTAAGCCTACAGAGATCAATATGTCTGAAGGAATAAGGATRCCGAAAAAAAGCATCCAGAAAAAAATGTTTATGAAAGAAAACAAGTTTGCTGAAACAAACTTGCTGCCAATGCAAATTGTGGTCATTCACATAGCCTCAGGTAAAGAACTTGCTTGTGTGAGGTCAGTGAATGTGGAGCAAAGAGCTTGCATGACAACACAGGCCAGAGTCTTGTTCAAAAGGATTTGTCCCTGAGATGAATTTCAAATATATTTTTTCTCTCTAATATATTCTCAAATATATAGTTTCTATATGGTCAAGGACTTAGGGGGAAATAATAAGCTTGTCATGATAAAATCACACATAGGATCAAATGAGTTTGTGCCCAGCATTCTCCTTTGGCTACAAGAGAACAAGTACTTTTTTCCTCACCACTCCCTGAATTATTCCAGTACTGGGTTACTGGACATCAATCCATCATTGAGCASGTAACTAGCTGATACCTCGTGAAACATCTGACTTTATCAAGGAGTTTGCTATACAATAAGAAGTCTGTTCAAACAAGCCAAATTTTCATATTTTAACCGAAAGCAAAGACTTTAGAGAGATAAATAGGAATGTGCTCCCTGACTATATCTCATCTTTTTACCAGAATCTGCTGCCAAACTCCAAGTCCACATATCCTGCTTTTACAGAGGCAGATTTTGAGAAACACCTTTTCTGTGTAAACCAGCTCCAACTACTCTCTTATTGGTCCTCGGTAGTGCTGTATAACCACAATTTATCTCTCTTACCTTTGCCATCTGCTCATTCTTTCCTGCTGAAATGGCACCAGTTGATCATTATTATTTCACACTCTGGAGGATTGAAATGTTCAGGTGTTCATTAGCTTGATGACTCCATGAGCTCTTCTTGCCCATAGAGACTTCTGGGATCATCAAATAAATGATCTGCAAATGTAAGCACAGCACAATAATGTGTACGCTGTATAACATTAAACAAGTCATCCCATGCTATCAAACACTAAAAAATAAAATCATATCAGTAGCTCAATAGCCAGTGTTATTGTGTTAGTTTAGTTGATTTTGAGCTGTAAAGCCCTATAGACAGCAGGCCCTGCAGCAGTTAATAGTCACAGTAGTTAATATCAAAGAATAGCATATCCTAATAAGTTCAGCCCATAGAAAGCCCCTGTGCAACAGCAGCCACACATGACAATTCATCAGATTTTCCCTGAAAAGTAAATTTGTCTCAATATTCCCAGTTTCYTGGAGGGAAGTAAAGCCATGACGTGGTTCCCCAGTGCTGCAGGCTGCAGGACCAGGTCACTCTTGCTCCAGACCAAAGCTTCCCTGGGGAGTCATGCCACTGGCCTCCTCCTGTGCACACAAATTGCTCCTTCCTTTATTTTTCACCTGGAGGAGTTCAAGGCTTAAGCCCTACTTCCTTTGCCAAACCCTTTCCTGGTTGACCATGTAGAACGCTCTCCTTGACGTCTCCACAGCACCATTCACTCATGCTCAGTACATGTGGCCTGGTCTGCTGGAGGCAACAGCAACATGTCCATTGTCTTCATCAAGATGGGAATTTCACGCTCTGTCACCACCTCTCCAGGTGTTTTGCTGGGTTTTCCTCTTTGCTCCACTTCTCACAAATGGACTGGTGAATCCTAGCCAGCATGGGAAGTGTTGAACAGTCCAGAACAGCTTAGGTGAGTGAGGAAAGCCTCACAAGGTTACCTTCCTATGCTGGAGTGGTCTCAGCTTTGTTTGCCTTGTTTCCCTCAGATACTATTGAACAGTAGAATATTATTAATAGTCAGATACTACTGAAGTCTGTCCTTAACAGCAATAGCAAATATAAAGGGTGAAGGACCACAAGCTGTTCCAAGCACAAGTGCTTTCTGCCACTTGGTCCTGGCTACACTACTCATCATGCGCCTCTCCTGAGGAGGGTCTGGTCCCTCCTAGTGTTGTCATAAACTGGAAAAAATAGCAAATTTTATCTGGATGCCTCCAACCATTTCCTGCCTCACAATACAGTGAGTCTTTGCCTGTCTCCCTGTGCTCACACCCTCCCTATCTGCTGCAAGACTCAACCAGGCCCCACTCAGCAAGGCATAAGCACACCTCTAACTCCATGCGTGCTAAGGAACCTAATTCTTAGCAAAGTACTTCCCTTAAGTATGCTAGCAGTTTTCTTGGCTTAAATACTAATTAAAGATAAGCACACGCTTACGTGTTTTGCTGAAACAATCCCAGAATGAGGAAAGTCTGTATTACGCAATGCAAAAATAATACTCTCCATTTATTAAGCATATCTTGACAGTACATTAAAGAAAAAAAAAAAAGAAAAAGCTGGAGCTTTCTTGTTAGCCAAATATTTCTCCCACTTCATGCCATAGGTATGTTCCAATTACGCTGGGAGCAGAATGGCAATATTATGACTCACTTCATATTGTAGGCTGGAAGCACCACATTTCATTCCAGAAAGAAATAAGATTGTAGGCACAAGATTTAAAAGGCRGCTTTTTGTAAGCTACACTCCAGTAGATTCTGGAGCGTATTTTGATCTGTTGCACCATCCAACTCCTCTTCAGCTACAACCCTGGCTGTGCTTATTTTTAAATTTATCACTGTGCAGGGAATATAGCAGGTCCAAATTAACTTAGAGTGGTGAGTGAGGGAGTTAAATGAATTTTTTGTGTCTCCTTCTAGAGCAACTCTCATGGCAGTAATTGCTGCCACACACTTTTGCCATCAATTCAATGTTGTGTCTTTGTGTCTGTGCTGAAGCGCTCAGACACAGATGAAATGATGTCTCATCAAGGCCAATTAAAGTGATCCAAACCTTTTTGTTTGCCTGCCTACAGGGAGTGGAAATGATCATCCTCATCTTTCGGCTTTGCATGAATTGCATCGGGTTAGCAAACCAAGATTGCTCAAGTTGAAAGCTTAGACATTGGGCTCTTCCCAGGGTGAGGTGGAAGTAAAGAATCAAAGTAATTCCTGGCATTTCACAKATGATGTAAAATCCCTATGCTCTTTGGGATCAGCGAGTTTCATTTTTAACAATCAAGCATTATATGCTCTGTGTAGGCTGGGACACCAGCTCATATCACTGGCCCAATCAGATGTAGACTGCTCGCTTCAGGAGACCACATGGGAAGGCCTAAAAGGACCCACAGGGTTCGAGGGAAACCCTGAGAAATCGCATGTTGACCCACAGACTCTTTCACTAGGATCAACACATTGCCATGCCTCAAAATCAAAATCATGTGGACTGTTGCTGACATTTAATCTAGAAGTATCCAACACCCACCCTGACCATATTTTTCACTTTTGATTTGTACAGAGCATCTGGCAGGGGTCTGTGAGCAAAGCCAGCCAGTCAGGCTTTCTAGGTTTTTCTTTTTAATGAACAGCATCAATATACTTGTCTAGATCACCTAGAAATATGATAAAATTTTAGAGGGATCTGGTATACTGAGGCACAAGCAGCTGAAAGTCTGTTTCCATTCTGCAGTTCCAGTTTTACACCTGTGGCTTGTGTTYAACCAGTAAAGCCCCTGACCACACTCCATAGACCCCAACTACCATCACACACTTGGTCAGATGTCTGCAGGTCATCCTACCTTGACTTCTGGCCAGAATTCTTCTGCCCTCATCTGTGGATCCAGGCCCTGTAAGAGGAATGGGGGTCAGTGKCACTGATGGCTTTGGCTGAGAGATKYCATCCTCAAGGGAGCTGTGAATCCCCCAMAGGATCAGATCCTAGCTGACTTATTTCCCTTAAAGAACCAACAATACAGCAAGCTTCTTCTAAAGGACATATATGCAGATGAATCTTTAAGATCGATGGTTATGTAGAAAAAAAAATGCATGGCAGAGATATTTTGCTTTTGGTGGCAGCATCCTCACTAGGTCAGAAACAGTATTTCCTATCTGACTCTGACCTACACATGCAAGAAGGATCAATACTAGACAAAATACCACAGTGGAAATGCACGTCTTGCAAAAYCAGGTTGGAATTATCTCAGTGTGGATTGAATCAGCCACATATGGCCTTCCAAAGGATTCTGTTGGAATGGGAAATAACCCAGAAGGTAACAAAACTGATGGAAGATTTAGAAGACAAAGTCTGTAGGAAAAGCTTTCCTATGTATGTAGCGTCTGGCCTGGGGAGTGGGTAGAAAAAAATAATCCAGAATGGCAARACAGTAATCTAGGAGAACTGGGAAGGAGTGGAGAATGGGAAGTTTATGGCAAAAGGAAGAACCATTTTTTGCAGGAGTCCATGCAGAATGGTCCCAAAAACCTGCAACAGCACAAAATTTAGAACAGCATTTTAGTAAAACAAATAATACAGAAGAGTAAGTTGTCACAGGAAATTCATGTGACATCTCCATCACAGCAGATATTCTGTTTGGAGTAGGATGGGGCAGGCAGTTACTGTTGCTTCACAAGGACCAGCAGGGATTCTTTACCTCTGAAAGTCATATAATCTGTTTTCACTCTGTTTATCTAGTTCAGTAAGAACACACAAAAAAACCCTATATATATATATATATATATATATCTGTATATATACCCTCAACATACTGTGATGGTTAGATAGTTTATACACAAGAAAACACTCTTCACAGCATTCCCAAGCCTGAAGGTAGAAGGGCATGTCTTTGATATCCCATTTGCTGTTGTTATAGCCTCTGGTTTTAAGATTTAAACCTTTTAACAGTGTAATAATGAGCTTTCCATTTCTCTGCTGACGTGGCCGATGCCTGCAGGCTATTGAGCTTAAAAGCCAAAACACACAGACATAGAAAATTTGCTTTTGGGTTGAAAAAATATATATCCTATTGGAAGGGTGGGATTTAATTAGCCTTTGTTCTCCCCAGTCTCACATAAACAAGTACACGCATATATCTCCAAGTCCAAGGCAAGCATAATCTCAAGAGCATGTTCCAACCAGCATCTGACTAGTCTCTTGTGGGTGGTAGAAACACATGTGGAAGTTGCAGGGCCCAAAGTTTAGGACTTTGCTTACCATAATGTCCACCCGGATCACATGAGATTTTGCTACTCATTGAATGAAATGTGGTGAGTTAGGCCAGGTCCTGATAGCCTCGGTCATCTGGGCCAGCATTTGCATCTCCKGGGACTACTGCTGCATTCGCAGTGAATACGTGTATCAGGAGTGAGCACAGAGCTGTTTTTGTCTTCAGCTTTAATGTTTGCCAGTGAGTTGTTCCCAACAAATAGCAGTAACAACCTGTGGTGACTGATTTAAAAGAAAAAAAAAAATCCCAAAAAACTTCCAAATCCTGAAATGGATGGTATACATAAATGTGGATAATATGGTCCTCAAAGCAGTCATAATAAAAAAAAAGAAAAAAAAAATAGGAATAAAAGGCATTTTCAAATGATGATAATTATCTATTTCACTACACTGTAACCAGGTAATTATAYCCTGAAACACATTTTCTGCCTTCGTAAAGATTCTGGTGTTGTTTCCCAGCCACTCAGCCATGCAGCTAAATAAAGCTAGGATACAGCCTGCATTATCGGTCGTGTTGTCTACATCTTCCTCCTCTGCCTTTTTGTTTTCTTCCTCTCTCCTCCTCCTCCTCACAACCCAGTTCAGCTCTATGAAAGATCATTGCCTGCCTCATACTGTGGAAAGCAGGTATAATTCCACCACYGACAAACCTGGAGAAGCAAATCTCTTCAAAATAAGAGAGAACCTCATAGTAAGAAGTCAAAGCYGGTTTATGCCCACAATTTAGCACCTGTCTTTTCCTCTACACTCACCCTGTGACTGAGCCAGGATTCCTGGGACACTTTTCTTACCTGGTTCCTTYTCAAAAATAGGCCTAAAACATCTTCTAGCCTCAGATCTTCCTCTTTCTAGAAGACCATAGCAATAGCTGAGAGTTTTCTCCTTATGGCACCAAAAGCGTATTTGCRTTCTTTGAAAGGTTGTTAGTGAAAGGTTGCCCTTGGAACAAGGGCAAAAGATTAAAAATTAAATCTAAAGAGATAGGGAGGAGAGGGAGAGGAGAACCAAACTAGGAGTCCAGGGTACTGTGCTCCTGTAGAGAGCACAGCGGTTCTGTGCTTTCTTGGGAAATCTTGCAGAAAACTTTTCTGTGATAAAAGAATATATATATATATATGTATATATATATATTTACATATCCATGGGGCCAGATGGGCAAAGTAACTCTT
Source organism: Nothoprocta perdicaria (assembly GCF_003342845.1). Lineage (NCBI taxonomy): Eukaryota > Metazoa > Chordata > Aves > Tinamiformes > Tinamidae > Nothoprocta > Nothoprocta perdicaria. The sequence continues at coordinate 2,060,875 of NW_020454294.1, forward strand.
TACTGCTTGGATCACAGAATCATTGGAAAAAAAAAATATTAAGACAGGCCCTTCCCAAGCTATCCAAGCACTGCTTTTTGATTCTTGTGTTTTCTGTACATGATATCATGTTTTGCTTGATAACAGAGAATCAAAGGCACAGCCGAGAGTACAGAATTGCACTGATCTCTTAGCCAAGATAATGGAAAATTTTCAAAAACTATCAGCAGAGCATAGAGAAGCTGGTCACAACACTGCTGCTGTGATAACTCGCTCTGTTTTCTTGTGGACGGCTGATGGAGGCCTGTTCCCCTGGAGGTGGAATTTCAATGAATAACTTAGCATTTTAGTAAGCAGGGACTGTGAGAAGAAAAGTTGTGGAAGCAAAAGAATCATATTAACCGTATTTATGAATTTGCATTCAGGCAGTGGCTGGAAAATACAATGCAGTCTTTTTGCGTTCAGTGTGGAAAGCTGGGTACAACGGGGCCATTTTCCTACATATGTTTTATACAGTGGAGCCTTTGGCTGGTTTTCACATTCTGCAAAGTTCAGTCTTGCTGCCATCAGTGGACGGAGTCCCCATTATAGTCCAAATGCARCGTGTGCACATGTACACACAGTCCAAATCCGCCTCTTTCCAGGGACATACCTCTACCACRTATTTAAACGAGTGAAATGAGCCTTGCTCTACACTTCCTCCAGCACTTAATACTTTGCAAAGCTTTCTCCTTTCCGCTGTTTTTCTCAGTCATATAAGAGGTGATCAGCATCTCTGGGCTGCTGCCAAGAGCAGATCCTGGCCAGCCGGATTAGCAGCAAACGTATTTATTCATCTTTACGTGCAGCGCGTGAGTTCTCCAGCGGAGCAGAGCGTTGCTCTGTTCTAGTGCCTTGAGAGCCCCAGATGCAGGTTGTCACCACGTGTGGGACCACACAGGCCACGTGCTGCTTGCCAAGGTGATCCCTGATGCACGGCAGCAGTGTCGGCCGTACCCGGCTGGCACCTACGTGCGTGTAAAGCTGCTGACACTTGTCGCAGGACAGAGCTCCAGAGCAGTGATTTCTTCTGCTCTGACTAACCTCAAACACCAGCTTAARCCATCCGACAAGGTCCATGGTTTGTCTGCATATTGAAAGCGGCAGCTCTTAAGCACAATATCGTTAACATCCCAATGAAGGCTCTCCAAACCAGAGCGTGATTGCAGATGAGCACTTTGCACAGGAATCTCTCTTCTAAGGGTGAAAGGGAACCCTCACTASTGGGCTATTTTTATTCTTGCAGTCCATACGTTGCAATCTACAGTCAGCATTGAGATCAAGTGAGAAAGAGCGTCTTAAAAGTCAGTTGCTGCTTTAAAGTCCATTTGACTTTTTACCCTTGACTCAGTGCGATTCAGATGAAGAAAGACTTAGGAAATATAGAAACACTACCAAAAAAAAAAAACAAGACCTGAGCAATAGGCAGGTGCTCTCGGCATATATGTAAAAGTCACTGTCAGGAAAAGAACAGTCTGGATAGTCCTAAATCTCATGGCAAAGTTGTCTGTATTTCTCTAAGTTTTTAAGCTAACACAGTGAGGAAAAAGAGGCAATTTACTTAGGCCCTGCGTGTGCTCAACAGATTGTCCCACTGTGTGCTGACATTTAAGATTTTCAAGTCTCATGTTGAAGCGTGACCTTGGAAAGCCTGGAAGGGAAGATCTTTTAGGAACAGAGGCCTCGTGAGAGCACATCTCCTAAATGCATCATTGAAAGAAGTACAAACGGCCTCTTTGGCAGGGCAAACTTCTAGGGCATTTTCTAGCCACRGTGTCTTTAATAAGGACACAAGTTGTGTGTCCACACTGGAAAGTCCTGGAGCTACTGTCAAAAATCTTACTGGAACTGTGTTCACTCAGTTCAAGCCGAAATACTTGGGTGCACACAGGACACAAGTCCAAATAGACAAAATCAATAATGTTCAACTGTTATTTTAAAGCCTGTTCTGCCATTAAAACCTGTGAGTGAAATGCAAGATTCGCTTAAGTTTGATTTTACTTTTAGACGATTGATTTAATTTTCCATCCTCCAAAAATTACTGAATAAATAACAAAATAGAACATAGGCAAATCCCATGGATTTCTGTACCATTCGGTGCAAAGTACATCCCTGAGCTGTTTGGGGACTAATAGGTTGAAGATGGGGGCCTCGCATGAGTAGTTGAGAGCAAAACTTGCATCCCAGTGACTGGTATGAGATGGAAGAGCAYGAATGCCAGTTTGGTGATGCAAATTCCTGTTAGTCTATTTATTCTACAYGAAGACTCCTTTAACATAATGAGAGCACCTAACAGTAGCATTTCAGGACCACATTATCTACCAATTTCTAGTAGCCCAATTAATAACTAAAGCACAATTAATAGAGGCGACTACARCCTATAACTTCCCACTACGAAAAAAACCCCAAGATTATTTGTAGGGAAATCTTTGGAAGAAATCAAAGTCAGCTCTGAAAAGGCATTACAGCAAGCAGAACCAGTACAACAGTGGCTTCCTGAATTATAATCTTTGCCTRTTGCAAAATGCAGATGACAAAGTGTTCAAAAGTGTTTCTTGTCACCTCCATTTGTGTTGACTGAAGGTTCCTAACACTGCAGYGCAGGAGGCTTTGATAGCAAGGCACCTAGTTTCTTGCATTAGTCTCTTCCCATAATGGAAAATTTTAGCCAATATCTTGTAAATAAAAAAGCAAAGAGAGTTTCCAAAGAGTCTAGGTCACTTACGAAGCACCATTCCTAGGGAGAACCCATGGACTTGTGCTCTTGAATTGTTTAGCTACTCTTCAAAATGCCACACAGAGACTCAGTCCAGCAAAACCCTCACAGCAAATAGCTGACTCCAGCGCACGTGCGAGCTCCTCCTGGGGCTGGACCAGCTCTGCAGGAACACAAGCATCTGCCCACACAAGTCTAACCGCAAGATTGGGGCCAAAGCGTTTATGTGTGGAACCCTACCAGAATTTTTTTTTTTTTAGATCTGTTTGCATTCATGTCAACACGGGCTTCTCAGCTTTGCCATGATTTTAGAGCAAGCGGCATTTAAAGGGACAAACAATGTATTTACAGAGAGTGCAAAACACYGAGTCACGCAACGGCTGTAAATTGCCCCCACGAAGCCAGATGCAGGCTCTGCATCCACGTCCTCTGCCAGCAGAAAGCGTGCCCGTCACCTGCACTTTGCTGCCTTTCACCTTGTCAGCAGGAGTGTCTGCAAGTCCCCGTGTGCACAGCAACCCTCCTACGAAACGCTTGTGACATTTATGCCCCTAGGAGCTGTTTGCAGACGAGCTGTATTTAGCTTGCAGTGCAACCTCGGTCGTGCGAGGAGGAACACATCTTGCACCAAGGCATGTGCTTCCTTCCTTGGGAGCCACRGCTGCAAGGCAATGCACCAGCAGTATCCAGCACACTAGCAAGCTTGGTCTGATATTAAGGGGCACTTTGGACATAGGAGGTTGGGAGGATATGGGATTTATTGGGCCTTTCCCAGTACTGTTTTGAACTGGGAATAAACCACATGGAGCCATCTTCCCRCTGACTCCATATGCCCATCACGAGTTCGGCCCCTCTGAGCAAGAACCCCAGAGGTGCCCTGGCATCGGGGTCAGCTCCCTTCACACGCTAGGAGAAAGACGACCTTTACGTTACGATGCAGCAAAATTCCTGGAAGAAAAATACCACCAGCTCAGGGCACCAATTAGCCACTGGCCCCAGCTGCGTTTGGCAGGGATACATCACRGCTGCTCTCCAAGTTGCTGCTTTGGGTTCCCTGCGAGCACCAGCTAAAGGTCCAAGGATTAATGGACCCTTTCAACTCGCCCTCAACCCACAGACCCTGATGATGCTCTGATGACTAAATTAGAGACACAACATGGTTTTGCACAAGGCAAGGGAAAACCATCAAGGTGGCAATAGACAAAATAGCGCAGGCTTGTCCAATACCCAGCACTGTCCTGGGGGGTCTCAGAGTGCCGCCAGGCTCACAGAATCACAGGATGGTTAAGCTTGGAAGGGACCTCTAGGGATCATCCAGTCCAACCTTCCTGCTCAAGCAGGGACACTCAGAGCTCCCGCTGTCCCCACCATGCTGCCACTCCATTTGCAGGGTGATAGGAGCTTTATCCCACAGTATCTGTGGAGCTGCATCCTGCCCTCCCCCGTGCAGCCGGCAGGGCGAGCGGCGCAGGGCGAGCGGCGCAGCCCCACGGCTCCGCGCCACGCGCCCGCAGTCGCCGCATGAGCATCACGAGCGGGGCCGCACGCCGGCTCGCGCCAGCCACGCTCCTGCCAAAACAGCCCTGCCAAAAATAGCCCTGCCAAAAATAGCCCTGCGCACCGGCACGAGCGAGACGGCAGTGAGGCCCAGCGGCCGCCCCGCATGCCGCACCGCAGAGCGGCGGCTCCCGTGCGGCTCGGCCAGAGGGAATTCCGCCACAGAGCGGGATTCCTGCTGCTTGGGAAAGCCAGGAATACGGACAGGCCACCCCGGCACGCCGAGTAGGCTGGAAATGCTGCAATGCAAGGGTGCTGCCATCCTGCTGCTGCTCTGAGTTCTCCCTCCTCTCTAAGCCCAACTTCTGCTTCATAAAGAATCCCAATTCCTCATTTAGACTCTTAATTACACAATGCAGCCGCCTCGGTCGTCAACCTACTTAACTCCCAGGATGATAGTTTCTCCCTGTGCAAGCAGCTCAGGAAGTGCTTCGAYCTTGTATTTATATTCCTAGAGGTGCCCACTGGCTCTGGCACCCTCCAAAAACCCAATCAGAATGAAATTCAGCCTCACACTCCAGACCAGTGCTCTGTGTTTCGAGCATAAATGTGAGGGGAGGATTTGGCCTTGTCAGACACAGAACATCTGTTCAGGAGCTGAAAGGCGAAAAGGAGGCCAATAAGTGGGATATTAGGGAAAACCTGGGAGCTCAAATGCTGCACAGTGAAATTAGAGATGGTTGCTTCACCAACAAGCTTATGAAAAGGGCTAGAAATTCTGAGTTTCCACTGTCCAGCATTAATTCTCCTTTAACCCAAACAGCTATTGAAGAACAGARGGGTCTCACCACGCTTAATTTTGCATTAATTCTGCAGGTACTTGGGAAAAGCTTTGCCTTCAGGCTTAGTTTCTCCAGGGAGCCACGGGGAGTTAGGGARAAGCAGGGATGTGAGGCTCCTTCCTCGCCCTCCTGCTCCCTGTTCCCTAGGTTCAGATCACAGAGCTTATTCCTTGCAGCCTGGTCCATGCCCAGCAAGGTCAAACCTAACAGCCAAAACCATTTCATGCCCTGGATTTGTCCTGTTCTGACTCTGATCACAGGAGCTCCAAGTAACTCTGAWATCAGTGAAAAAGCAGCCAGGCAGGCCAAGTGCACAAGAGGAAAGCCAGGGAGTTTATCCCACCTTCTGTGGTTTGTAGGGTGCAAATCTGCTGGCCTCCTTTCCCTGGCCCCAATGCAGCAAAGGTCAGGCTGAAACAAGGACAGAAAAACAGAGACAGAAGGAAAAGAGAAAGGTGCCCAAAGCACAAAAATATGTCAGCAAATAAAGCAAAAAATATGCTTTTTTTTTCCTGGGCTTTGCAATGCCTTTGGTTCATGGTCAAAGCTCTGCAGCCCAGGGTTACCTTCATTTTCATTCTGCTGTGCTTTCTCCAAGCACTGCACCCACCTGCCCTTGCTCGGCTATGAGCCAGACTGACTCGCTGCCCCCTTGTAAACACACACTGTTCCTTTGCTGGAATTGGGCTGAAAAAGCCCACGGACTGGTCCGTGCCATCAGTTTTACAGTAAGTCAAGACCCTGAGGTTGCCTTTAATGCACCACWGCATTAAAAATCAACAGCAAATCTCAGCATGCCAGAAAACTCAGCAGCATCATTGCTGCTAGAGGGAAAAGGTACCTGGCCATCCCTTGTGCCAATTTCTCCAGGTTTTGGGGATGTTTTGAGAGGAACTTTGGAGGAAGAGGTCACAGCCCTGAACTAAACTGGTGGAAATACAGGTTTTATGCCCTCAGCAAGTGGCTGTGCCTGGCTGCATCTTCCTTTCCTTGCCATAAAACAGGAAAATTTTCCACCTCACCTTCCCTGTCCATGCTCCATGGATGGCCATGGAGCTCCATGCTCCATGGATGGCCATGCTCCAACTGGGTGCTTGGGCGGGCCTGATCCAACAGAGTCGTCATTTGAGCTGTTGCTGCATAAAAATAGCAGCAGAGAACAAGGTCTGCCTCGAAAACAAGGGTTTTCTGCCACCAAAACGTGTGTTTGACTGTCTAAAATAGGTTGCTTGAAAAGCATTCACTTGCTAACCAGGCACTCAAATCAAAGGCTTTCCCATTCATATCACACATGCTCATTTCTTTTTGCAGGAACCAGATTTTCTGCCTTGATTAATTCCTCTTTTATTTGCCGCATTCTGTGATTCCTATCAAAGTCCCAGCTCTCTCGAGTCAGATGCGATCCCCGTTAGAGCCACTTTTATGTAGCCAAAGAAGTGTGTCAACATCTTCCAATACACAACACAGATTAAAGCTCCCACAAGCAATGGGGAATGTACTGCCAAGCTCTCCGGAGAGCAATGAGAAGCAGCAAAAATTGCCAGGCATTATGTTGAAAATTGGCTTTCAGAACGGCTGTTTTAGGAGCTGTAAATTTCTGTAAATCATTAAGCAAATACAACCTTAAATAATCTTAGATGGAAGCTAAATAATAGTTTTCCTGGATGGAAAAATAACTTTCAGAGAAGCCAAATTTCATTTTGGCCAATATTTCAATGTTTAATTGAAATATTAATTGCAATACTAATTGAAATATATGTTGCTATCCAGGATCTTGGTCACTTCATTCATCTCATTTAAATGAAAGGAGCAAAGATACATTACAATAATAACAATTTTGTCATAAATTTCTACTCTTCCAGAACTAAAATGACCACTGCTTTTTCAAATCAAATATTTTAACAGCAATTTACTAAAAATAGATATTACTTACTTCAGAATTATTTCGCTTTTTTTTCAACTAGAAGACATCATGACTGATATTGCTCCCAACCAAAAGCCATTACTCTGAGCTCAGCAGAGCTGACTGATGTTTGCTAGGTTGAAGAAAAGGCGAATAAAGCCTCATAAATCTTTTCAAGAGCAAATACAGTGTTAAGTGAAGCTATAGCTAATGGGAAGTGCAAGATATGGAAGTTCAGGCTACTTTGAAACCTGTGATTCGATTCCAAAACAGCRTTCAAGCATGGAATGATTGAATGAAAGAGCAAGAAGTGTGAAGAGCTCTGGTTAGAACAGGACAACTCACCAATTCCTTGACCAGCCCAGTGAGATCCTATCATGCTCTCTTGTACCTTCTGCCTGGCACAAGCACAACCCTTTACAACTGAAAAAAAAAAGTCTAAGCATATATAAGCATGCACAGGTTTGCTCAACTCTCTGCCTTTCACACACACAGACAGGGTTAAGACCAGGCATTTCGTCCAGCTGGATCCTTTGCTTTTCCAAAATCACAATTACTTCATTGTCTGTAGCCGCTGCCACACCAGAGAGGAGCATGGAAAGCTCTCAGCAGGATGTAGAAAAAACATTAACAACATTTAAAACCTTTGTGCTTTTAAACCAAGGGGGAAAAATCTCCTAACTTYAGATTTCCTTATCAGAACTTTTAAATGTTTTCAAGTCATTTGTTAACGGAGTTTAACATTTCTGCTCCCTCACTTCTATCTTTCTAGAGCTGCTGCTGGACAAAATGTGTGGCTAATCTCTGTAAGCTGCAGGGTAAATAGCAGCTAGGGTTTKGGAGCAGGGTAAGCACAGGAGCCAGGCGTCCCTTCCTGGGAAATGCAAGGCAGTGATGCTGTCACGGCCTTCCCTGGATYGTTTCAACCAATTCCTCATCAGGAAACATCCACTGGAAAAGCCAGCTTGAGGATTAAGCTTCAACAGGACAGCTGTGTTCAGAAAGCTAGTGTTGAAAGGCACCCCAGAAAGTCTTTTAATGTAAACTTTGCCTAAAAATCAGCAATGGAAGTGCTGGAGTTCAAGCAAACCTAAATCTCCTCAACTCCCATGGTTTCCATAGCATGGGTAGGACCCGAAGTTCCTGGCTTCAGTTCCATGTGCCAACTGAGCCCCTGCCCAGGTCCAGAGGAATAGAGACTATTTAAAGACTACTTTACTACAACTTTGCACAATGCCCAAGGCATCTTCCTGCCTGTGAGGCTGCCAGCAGGTTCGACTGCAGGTTTCTTGCTTGGAGGTTCATGGCAGTGTCATGATGACCCGCATGCATCCCCCGAGGTCCCTGCCCCAAAGGAGCACCCAAGCACACACCAGCCCATCGCCAGCCACATCCACATGGGCTCTTGCAGCTACCCGTGTAGATTTGGGCAGCTGGACTAATCACTGAGCATAAGGAATAGGAAAGATGGACTCTACACAGAGAGCAGGCTGCTATTCCTGCACTTCAATCCTACTTCCCTTCACACCAGGCTGCTATGGGAAGCACACATTTCCGTCCCCTTTTGCAGACTTCAAAGCTAGATTTTTCTTCCTGACTTTGCCACCTGTTCTTTCCGTCCCATCTGTCCAGCACCATGACCCAGCTGCTGATCCTGTGTCCCTTCCTTGCTTGACCTTTCCACCACAGTTACCGGTGGTGATTGATGTGGGGTGGATAGGTAGATCCAGAGCTCCTGAACAAAGGAGCAGAAAACGACCTCAGTCCAATAGGACTCTTAGCTAGGCCTAGCCAAGAACTATTCAGCAGTTCTAGAAATTAAAGCTCCCCTAATTGTCATCCTCAAACAATTCTGTGAAGTACCCTGCATATTGCCTGGGAACATTTTGTGGTGATTTGTTTCATTTTGCTATTAATATTCCATTATTGTGATGCTGATTGCCAAATTTCRCATTCCTTCCATAATGGGAGGCTTGACCTTAGAGTTTTTTCCTTCAGTGCACAGTTGTAGATTGAGGAATTGCTTTTGTCTTACATGGGCAGTAAGGAGAAGCTAGGCAAATATTCAAAAATTCCAATTATTCCCACATTTCTCCTTTGAGTAAAATCCACACTCCTTGCTCTACTTATTGGTGCTCTCGACATCATCGTTAGGAGACTCCAAATTCACAGAATTAGGTTGCACAGAATAAGCAAATACCTGATTTAGAAAGTCTTCACCAAGTTTATCTGTAATAAAATAAAGCTAAACAAACCATAACATCTGGTCTTTTCCAGGTCAAGTCAGCTACACTCCTAGTTAAAAATAAGATTATTACGATTATCAGTTATTGTTTAATTATCTCTGAGTTTTACCACCTTTGTTATTGACTTGAGCCATAAACCCAGCTCCAGAAAAATTTATTCCTGGAGGCTGTGCTGTGGTGATGGAAGATTTAAAAATATTTATGAGAGCCCCAAATACAGATATAGATAATAATCCACATTCTCCCTTTCATTTTTTTTGATAGGCTCACACTACAGTCCCAGCCAAAATGTTGTTCTTTTGTTCATCTAGGTGCCACAAACAACCCCATGATGTCAGGAACAACACCACCCATTCATCAAGGTTAAGAAGATACATAATACTCTTTGTTGTAGAGGATCAATCATAATATTTCTAATGTTCAGGCTCTATTTATGATACTGAATACCGTATTTGTTACTACATCTGACATTAATTTTCTGCTTTCAGTAGAAAGTAACAAGACCTCAATTAGAGTATCATGGGGATGAGCACATCAGAGTCAATGTGTCTGCAAATTTATAGCATTTATCTACACTTATTATCAGATTTTTAGCTCTGGAGCCGAAATGCCTTCCACAGGGAAACCTGCTGGTGCACAGAACAATTCAGGAAGCACCACCCAGGCTGTGCACAACCCAATATTCAAGGCAAAATGAAATCTAACAAAACACTCTTTTAGACACAATGTCAATTGTTCCTCAGTTCCCCAAGCACTATAATCACGTTAGCCTTTTCTATTGAGCACAGCTTTGCACAATGTCCAAGTCTCAAGAGCTCCCAGAGGACTCTCATGCTGGAGGAACTGGGCACAGCCCTCCTTGCCAAGAGACCCCCGCGTTCCTGAGACTCCACGATCAGAGAGGCCGAGTTTGCTCAAGGATTGATTAGCACAGCAATAACTCACCGCGATGCAGGGGAAATCCTCCAGTGCTGGTTTTACAAACAATGAGGTCAATGATTCTGATAAATCAACTTCATTCATGCTCTCTATAAATAAGTAATGTCCCAGACTGGGAAGAAGCTGGCTCACGCTTTAGTGTTGTGCTTGTTCTGAAGRCTTTGGGGATTTCCATTCTCTTTCATCCATTTCTGGACTAGATTCATTCTGCTTGATCTTCCTAATCCATCTCCACTGCTTGTGTGCTCTTTTGTCATGTAAGCTGGCCGACACTGAAGCCCATCTTCATAATGCACTTTGAAAGATTTACAGCACTTCATACCTGCTGTTTGAAATAAAAATGACTGGTGGAGCAGGATGTTGTATTTGTTAGCTGTCTCTGCACGGCAAATACCTAGCACTGTGGAGCTCTGTGGGCAAGTTATGAATCTACAGCCTAATTCCTCTCAGATGCTAAAAAGCACATAGAGCAAGTCATAAATCAGCCTATGGGATCACCCTGTCTAGATGAATCCCTTTCTATTTCAGAATGGGACAATAGAGCTGTCACTGGTAATGCAAGCCGGGGTGGGATCCTCTGGAAGAGGGCGGATGCTCCCGATAACATCCATGCTGGGGCCTGTCTCTTTGCTCTTACTTAACAGCGAAGGAGCTGAGTGAAATTAGAGTCTACGGAGAAAAGCGAACCTTGGAAGCAGTGGGGAACTAGTCTGGAARTGAAGCTTTGGAGAGCCTTTGGATAGCGGCTCTCAGAAACTTTCAGAAATATCTGAAGCATCCTGCTGAAAACGCTTGTCTCTGGATAGTGTCAGGCTTCCTAAAATCTTTAGCGATGACGTCCACACCATGAGACGGCTGTGGCAGGACGGCTGTTTGCCTCCCTCCTTGTGAAAGTCTTCAGTGGGCACCTGATTCAAGTTTCCACGTTATCCTTGCAACCACAAGTGTTAAAAASAATGTAATCAAAAGGCTAGCAAACTGTAAAGCTGAGATTCTCACAAAAAAAATGACTTGGCTTCGGCCTTAAAAAAAGCATAGAGTACTGCAAGATGCATTAAGTAATAAGAATAATCAGAACCAATGAGAGTCTTAAAACAGTAGTTGAGGAATAACAGGTAGAAATAGGAAAATTGTGTTACCTCTGGCTAGATCAGTAATGAAACCATTTATAGACTATACTGTCTAGCCCTAGTGACTGCTTTAAAAAGCATTTGGAAAACAGCTACAAGAATGACACAAGAACAAGAAAATATGCCTTGTAGGAAGACACTAGATAAGCTATTTAGAGCAGAATAAATGATGCTATGAATCCTATCTGGCTTTAAAATCACTAAATGTCTGTGGCCTAAAGACAAAGCAGCAAATTCCTCACTACCTCATTAGACCAAGAGTGAAATCAGCTGAATCCCTGGCCCCGGAGGCCTCTCTCTGCTCTCACCTCAGGAAGCAGACTGTAAATGTTTCTCAGATATTGTAAATATCAGATGGGCAAAAGTATTTGTTCAGCAGAACATAGATCTCATCYGCTGATGAGGTGACAGAAGATGATACGGTTTGCTCAGAGCTCTTCTAGACCTCCCTTGGAAAATTGCTATCAAAGGGTTCTACGTGTTGATGGGTGGTGATTACAGGAGTAATTAAGGAAGGCGCTTAATACAATTTGCATGCAAAGAGCTGCGTGCAGGCCAATTACAGAGCAAAACAGCAAGCTTTGGATTTTCCTTTCCGAGAGAAKACGGTTACGCTGCAGGACGAGACTGAGGGAGAAAGACAATTTTTTTATAATCAAATCCTGCTTGTGGTGACAGAGGGAGTCAGGACGYGGAGGGTGATGTGAGCCTGAGTCACCACCGGCAATCGCAGACTACGGGAGCAGAGCAGCCCTGTGAGAGCAGGGGTCTGACAGCACCGCTTCTCCTCTGCCCTGCTTGGTTTTAGTCCTGCACTCCTTCAAGCCCAGGGAATATTTCTGCAGGAGGAGAAGAGCAGAGGCAGGCAGGGAGGACAGTCTCGTAGCCAAAGCAACTAGCAGCCTTCAGAGCTCAGCTGAGCCGGCTGTCACACGCAGCCTCAGTGACGTAGACTGGTCATTAAGRTCTCTCTTGCGCTTTTTTTTTTTCTGACTAGCTTCCTTTGGTGGGTGCCAGATTGTGGGCTCCTTAGGCCTTTAATTTATAGACTTCCTGAGCATTCCCAGCTTCAGCTGCAGCTGTGTAATGTCTCCACAAGACAGGTCTGTGGCAGCTAAAACAAGTATCCCCAGACACTGACCAAGTCCAAACCAAAGCAGCAGGCAAGAGGCTAATCCCTAGCAGCCCCATGTCTGTTTTCCTCACCTGCAGCAGCCAGAGAAAGTTTTTTTTTTTTTAACAAGAATTTGACACAAAATGGGATGCACAAATGCACTTGAAGCATTTAAAAGGCAAAAGGTGCTGCAAAAAAATGTACTACCTGTAATTATTTTGTATTCTCATTGAATAGTGGTGCTGCTGTTTACTTAAACCAGGGACATGCAGTCTCAAGGGTCACCACCTAGTGCCTGACTCTTACTAGACCTAAAGGGAATTAGAAACCTAAATGCCTCCAAGATGTGACTGGGTTTCAGTCCCTGCTTGGACCRTAACAGGTTTTACCTGACATATCAGCCAAGGAGACCCTCATTTAGCAGTTTTGCCATAGGAAAAGAAATGGGACTATAAACAGGATTTTTAAAGTAATTTTCTACAAACAAGCTCCAACAAGAGCACTGCTGTCCTGCCTGGGGTGAGTGCCAGAGAGCAGCAGAAGCCTGTGAGCAGGAGAGGGCTCTGCACTCTCCAAATTTCTTCTAGTAAAGAACGTGGGGGAGAAGCTAGGAACGAACAATTCTGGCATTGCTGAAAAGYCTTAGTTTCACAGGTTGATGACACATGTGGATTTAGGGCATATTCACAAAGAAAAAGGGGCATCAGCTTCTCCAGAGACTGAGACTTGAAAAGTGGGAGATTCGGTTCTCACCTCCTTGGCATTTGCTCCAGTCCCTTTGGCAGGTCCGGGTCATGCCTCTCCCTGAAGCTCTTCCATCGTTTTCCAGGACAACTCATCATCCTGCAGAGGAGAAGGTAGAGGAGACAGAAGTCAGGCRGTCACCTCCACAGTAACACCATGGCTCCTGTCCCTGCCCCAGTGTATGGATCCGTCTTCCACTATCTCACCAATGACACCTATGTTCCCTGGTGAATTTTAACCTTTCCTCTTTCTGTGTGTCCTGTACACAGTTAAGATGCCCCAATCAAAGCTAAACATTTCATACAGCAACCTAAATATTTTGTTTAACTAGAAACTGGAAAAGAATCCACATACATAAATGTATTTTACATATAAAATGCACATGTATATATAAAATACCCTGCTCGTGGAGCACTGGACTTCTATCCAAACAGCTTATGTCCAAGCTCTATACATAAAACATACACCTATTTTAAAACAATTATTCACAGAATTTAACTCAAAGCCATAAATAAATATTGCTTAGTTTATTTCTCATTAGTAGTGAATGGTCCTCCTTAGTACCTGATCAGCAGTTGAAACATTGATCAGATTCAGTTATAGTTTCAGCTAGGGATTCACCCAACAAACATATGCAGGAGCAAAAGAAGTTGGTCTTGGAGGGGCATTGGGAAACTGGGCACACCAGCCACCTCCACGTGCCTTTGCACAGCAGCCAGTAAATAACAAGGACGACTGGACAATTTATAAGTTATTACTCCAAGCTTGCTCATAAAGCTAGGGCTCACTAGCCTGTAAATGTGCCTCTGTTACCCGCAGTGGCAGCAAAGGACATCCACACCAGCCTGCAGTAGGACTGGCCCCTGAGAGAAGAGGAGATAGTAACAGGGTAAGAAAACATAAACATAGACAAAGCCAAAAGTAAAGCCTGTAAGTCTAGCAGAGCAAAATCAGCTCACAAATTTGGCCAACTAAGTGGATATACTGAGTAGTTTTTTGCCTGGCAAAGCTGGACTGATAAACCCTTACATTAAATACCCTATGATGTTTTCACAGGCAAGAGTTATTTATTTTGACATCTGGTTTGCTTACATGAATATGTGGTGGAGACTTCAGCACTAATACATTAATCTAGACGTCATTGTTACAAGTGCCAGCAGTTATTTGAACTGTCATTGCGGGCCATTTGGTTCCCTCTATATTCAGAACCAGAAATCCAAATAGAGCAGTTTGCCTGTAGCCAAAGTTATGCTAACAAAATAGTTTTCAGGGGGTGATAGTTGTAAGCTGTGGAGAACCGATATGTGCAGCCAGGGTACTGTCAGATGATGAAATATATTGGCACAACAAACAAAAAGAAATAAAATTCAAAGCTTGATGGCGGAAAAAAAAAAGAGAACAAGAGTGAAATGGTTGGTACTCCACATAATTCACTGCAGAACCAATATGAGAAAGGGTGCTGTGCTATTGTGCTGGGCAAGCAATTGTGATTTGGAGTGTATTTTTCAAAACCTCTTACGTTTTTTAGCCCATAAATACAGAGAGTAATGCTAGAAAACCACTGGCCTCTTTATCCCACCCTGGCATTTGCTGCAGAGCACCTGGAGCCAAACTGAGCTGTACAAACTATCAATATAACTGTTCAAAGTGGTTCCACAGACCTGCTGTGAAATATTTACCATGACTTCATGGACTGCAGAGCACAGATAATGGTTCAGGAAGCGTTACGGTGTGCCCGGGTGCCAGAGCATGTTTGAGATATAGATTGGACTTCTATCCAGGCGGCCTATCTCCAAGTCCTATTACCTCCTGGAACAAGGCAGCAATTTGTATCTGTATCAGGGCTTTTTGCCAGTGCAGCTCTGTCACTCAGATGCCACCATGGAATGGGCCAGCAAAACTTTACAGAAAAATATTGAGCCTGAATAGAGGAAATTTTAGKGTGATCTTTAAATTTTTAAAACACTGAAGACCTGACCTGATCTTTTGCAAGCAGAATCAAGCTCAGTCTGCCTGTGCTGAGCCATCAGCCAGCATGAGAGATGAAGCTGGGTAACTGTGCAGCATTGGAGTATAGCAAGTGCCTCTTTCTATTCATCTGGCACATTAGATCATCAGCAACTGCATGTGCCACAGAGCTGCCATACAAGCACCCTGCTTTSGAGGCTGCCTGCACCATTCTGCAAGCTCCATACAAACTAAATGAAGAGCTTACAGCTTCAGTGATGCTCACCTGTGGCCAACTTGGTATATTCCCAAACTCCACCTTGGCCAGCTGAGAAGTGTATGGATGACACAGAGCATCTGGAAAATTGTCTTCAGTGAAGGATACATCATGCCATGGCTSGTCCTTGAATAGGGTAAATGAACAGAAAGGATTTGACTCCTGCATCTCTTCACGTAGGGGTAGGTTGAAGGGTCACCAGAGGTAGCAACTGGAAAAAAAAACAACACACACATATTGAGATTAGGGTARAAGAGAGGGATACCTCTAGTAACCAGCGCAGAACAAAGAGTGGCCCACAGACTGCTGCTTAGAAGAGAGCTAAGAAAGGCAAGCCTACCATCAGTTTGTTCCACACTGTTCATACCTCCACTGGGACATTTTTCAGAGTGCATACATCACAAGAAGATGAAAATCAGCATGCTGAGGGGACTTAGTTCAGATTAGTTCAAGTTGGGAGTCTGGGTCTGGTTCAAGGAAGGCAATGAGGCCTTCGCCTGGTTTCCATCTGTGTCTGCACCCCTTCCCTCAGGCTACCCCATTCCCCAGGCTCTTCCACCCACAGGCCCCAAGCATTTGTTCTACCTCCACACTCAAGAGCTACCCCCCTTTCAAGGTCTTGTGAGAGCCACACTGTGTATGGGAGACCTCCCAAGGGCAGGAATGGGAAGAGGACTCTTGGTCACCATTCCCATCACCTCTTTCCCCTGTGTCTCACTTGTGCTGGAGCCAAGGCCGCTCTGACAGTCACGCGAGAGTGACCTGTCTTGTTCTCATCAGCAAGTCTGCTCCTCGCTGAGCCTTTCAGCATGTCAATCCTGTCCTTGTTATACACTGGCAAAATTACCAGACTGCTTTACAAGCCCGTAAAGCTGCTGAATAATCAATCTGTCCAATCTCACTGGCAGAGACTTTAAGTCTAAGAGATTTCGAGCAGGATTTAGTTCTGCAACATAGTGACTATTAGTTTCCACTGCCAGGTAGATGTTTTTCTTCATTAAGTCTTAACGCTTAAAAAAAGTCAGCAAGAACCTGTGTGATGTTTTCAAGCCTCCTATTTGCCAAATGTAGTGTTAATCTTTCTCAGATCTCATTAATTGCAGGTTGTGATCTGTCAATAGATGCCAGTCTTAGCCTCTTCCAGCTACAGCTCTGTGCTCATACAAACTSTTTGCCTGTGTGCCTTAAAACTAATCGCAGCCTGGGAATGCTGTTATTCTGAATGAGTTTCCCAATGAACGTTTAAAGTCTTCCCATCGAGTGATGAGTGGAACTGGAATCCCTCCTCTTCTTTCCAGCTGAGTAATAATGATTTAAGCAGATTAACTGGTCAACAAAATGCCATTAACACAGATCATATCCTTGATAAGATTACAGAGATCAGCTAATAGAGGGGTTCAACTGGAAGCAATGAGAGCATTTTGTGAAGCTCAAGGTGGCCTGTGCTAAAGCAGTGCTGAACATGAGCAATAAAYCATGCTGTGCTCTTCCTTCATCTGCAGCAGAACCTGCTCAACATCCCATCCCATGTTGGCACACTCCTCTTCCTCTCCATCCCTCTAAGCACCCACCATACATAACTAAGAGCTACCATTTCACCTGTGAATACAGGGCCCCACGTGCTGAAAGGGCAGATGGCCTGGGAGGCAACACAGCTCCACCAAGACCACTCAAACACCACCCACTTCCTAACGCCTCACCACCCAGAACAAATACAATAATAAAAAGCCCTCTGAGAGAATCAAAACTAGACATACTCCAGCAGGCGCAGGGTGGGACAGGAACCATTTCCTTGGGATTTCCAGCACCGAGTGGGATCAGATGGTGGCTGCATAGACATAAGCAAAAGTCCTGTGGTCTCTGGATATCAGAGTAGCAGCAGTTTGGGTGGTTCATCTGACTTGGCTGCTAAGAAATACTTCTCTGCTAAGAAATAAGAGCTCAGCATACAGCTTTTGTTGTGACTTCAGGTTGCTCTCATTWGGGGCTGAATCAGCTTGGTTTGGGAAGCACGGATCAGCATCTGAATATGGAGAAGTACCAAAACGAATCTTCTCTTTTGCACTCTCATAACCGGCCTCTCTCTGTTTCTCTCTTTCAGTAACTGTGACTGTAGGAGGACAACAGCACTTGCTGGGACTTTATGACACTGCAGGGCAGGTAAATTACTGCAAAGCATTTAAAAGTTTCTAATTGTGCTGAGCATGAGCAATAAATTAAGCTGTGTCCTTCTTTCATCTGCAGCAGAAGCTGGTCATCATCCTGGCACATGTTGGCACGCTCCTTTTCCTCCCTATCCCTCTAAGCATCTGCTTAATCAAAAAATAAAGCCTGGTTAGCTTGTYTTTTATCCATACATCCAACCCATAGTGCAGGTACCATGTTTTATAGAAAGTCAGTGTTTTCTTGCAGTTACCACATGCTGGCATCAGACATACAGTGAAATATTCCTGCTTCCATGGCCAGAAAACTAATATAATGTAGCATCAGGCTATCAGTCAACAGCTATTGACTTTTTAAGTGGTAACTGCAGCAGACTGGCATCCATCTCAGCATCCCCCTGCCGGGACAAGAACGTCAATTATAGCAGCCTCTACTCCCAACACTAACTTATATAGCACAATCTACAAGGATTTTACCCTTTCCACTGCCCAGAGGCTGATGCAGTGTGGTACCACAACCAGCTTGCAAAGACCTCTGGTCTATGGGCTACCAAGAGGGAAGGGAACAGGGTTGCAGATGGTAGGGCTTAGAGCAGAAGAGGAAACAGAAGAGGTCTGGGGAACTTCTTTGCCCTCCTGGGAAAGAGCAGCTCTGGGTGCCAGGCTTTGCTCTCAGGTCACTTTCCTGTCTACAAGTCTGCCACACCAGGCATGAAGAGTGCAGGAGGAGACCCCAGTGCTTGCAGTTATTCATTACAAGATATAACTTGTTATTTGTTACAAGATATAGCTTGTACCAAGTCAAAAACTGCATGAGGACAGGCCACCCGTAAAAACAAATCTACATTTGACAGGACTGGGGCCCTTTTGCCTTTTGTTTTGCATTTATTCCTATCAGAGGGCAGCCATGGTTAACTTCATGGTAGTCTGGTATTCATCACAGTCCAACCACCCTTTCTACTTACATGTTCCACGCAGGTGATCTAAAAGTCCACCCCAAAATATGACCCAAGTCCTTGTACTGCACAGGTGTTCAGTTATCTCTATCAGTTATCTACTCTGCCTATACAGGCCATAGGTCTTAAAACACACAGAGCTCAACACACACTTGCATCTGCCACGATTCAAGAGTAATGCAACCACTGCAAATGAGACTAGCTTATACTCAGTGCTCTGTCATATTTTAATTTGTTTTGTATGGCTGTTCCACCTGCCACCCTCAGCAATGCATCCTCTTATTTCCTTCTTGAGCRCAAAGAAACATAAATCTGTTTCTCTGACACACTTCACTCTTCCCTYTGTTCCTTGACAATCATTTTGCCATCTCCTGCCTCAAATTAGCCAAGGCACCACCTGCTTTTGAGTGATATCCCTAATTTGTCAGGGCCACATCTCAGTCCAGACAACATGGTCATCTAGGCAAAACTCAGTGCATGAATCACCCTGTGATGAGTAGATTGTATCTCCATGGAGTCTGATTCTTCCCACATGCTCCAGCTACAATGACAGATCATCTGGGTTGTTTCCTCCCGCCTTCTCCTTGCATTGCGTGGCTTTCCAGAGACATTAGCGTGAAGTCATAGCCCAAAATAGCACTTGACATTACTATGCTATAAAACATATGCTAATGCAAGAACAATTGGAAAATGTACTCCTGCAGCAGGACCCTCTGTTAGCCCGAAGGGAGAGCTGGCAGAGACCCCAGACCTGGGCAATCTGGTTTTCTGCATCCCTGGCACAAGAAGTCTTAGGAGGAGGGGAAGGAAAGCCTCTTTTTTTCCCCCAAGCTGGACTCAGGTGTGGAGTGCTTTAAAGGGCTGGCACGGCAGGAAGAGAAGCAGGGACAGGGATCAGCAGCAGCTTAAGGAAAACAAGTTCTGCTGCACTTCTGTGCCGAGCGCTGCCAGGCTGCTCGGCTTCAACAGCTCACCAGTATTAGATGATCCCTGCGGGTCCTGTCTCAACAGGGTCCATTACCAGCCTCATGCTGGAGCAGATGCTAGAAGGGATGGGAACCTCATGCGATATCGCTGGAAATTCCCTGGAGCCCAGGGAGACGGGGATGACACGGGAGCCCCAGCTCTGCTCTTGGGCATGATGTTTACGGCCTGGGGCCCTGTCGTGCTCCCCTGTGCCATGAGCACCTCACCCTCCCCATCACTTACATAACTCTCCATGCTGCCAGCACCGCCCGGGAACGCTCCTCCCCGGAAAGGATTTGCTAGGAGCACCCAAGGAACGGGCAAAAATGAAATTATGCAACCAAACAAGCGCCTCTGCAAGCAGCTGCTGCCACCAGGCAGAGCGCTGCTCCTGGCTTTGAGTGTGTAATTTTAACAGYCCCTCTAGACGAGCGTATCTGAAATATTGAAATTGGATGTATTTAGCCGATCCCTTCCTTCAAAAATAAAACCCCACAAACAATTCCTCGAGGGTCTGCTGCCACCGCGTGGCTGTTTCAGGAGGCTGGTTTGTAAAGATTACGCCAAAAACACAGAAAATGCCAAGCACCTGGTATCAGCCCATGCTCCCTGCGGTGCAAGCACACTTAATCTTAGAGAAGTCATAGGCTTCGATGTTCCAGTTAAAATAACATCCCCTAATCAGGGAGGCATAATGCCAGGCCTCCCTCACCCGCAGCATCCACATAAACCTCCCCTGCTAGTATAATGTAATAATTCCTTCAATCCCGTTCTCTTGGCATCTGCTTTGTTTCCCCTACTTCACCAGCCAGGAGCTAGGTGTCACCTCCTACCTTTGTGTTATCTCCTCCTCTGCCTGTTCCCCTTCCGCGTTGCCTGCATCGCTCCGGGTCCCACCTCTCAATTTTCATTTCCTGTTGCTTCCCATGCATGGAGTACCACTCTTTCTCAAGCTGATAAGCCCAAACACCTCCTCTTGTCATATAAATCATTCTTCAGATGCTCTTGTCATATAAATCATTCTTCAAGTCAATGCATTCTCTGCCGCTGAAAAGACACTGGGCCAGTCAACTTTTAAAAAATGGCCTAGATCACCTGTATTACTGAATTTGCTCAATGTACAGAGCTATATTGGAATATGCATCGAGGGAAAATCCTCACTGAAGGACCCACGTCCYGGACAAGGCTCTGTCAAATGAAATTGCCCCACATGAAAATTTGCACTATTGCACAGAGCTGGGTCAAAGAGAATGATTTTTAACTAACCTAGTCAGAAAAGTATCATCAAACAAACTGTACAGAGCTCGTTGGGAAATAATGCAGTTAGGGCTGCAAACTGCTGTGGGTCTGAGGCTGGAGGCGCTAACTGGAGCTATAGTCTTCCTGTGGAAGTGAMTCTGGGAGAAGGGACATTCAGCAAATGAGTTCGTGGATTTGCCTGTCATACTGCTCCAGACACTCAATTCAAAATATTTTGTTTGTAGTTTAAGATATTTCTTAAATTTCCCCCAGAAATAACTTTTTTTTTCTTTTTTTGAAAAGTTTGGGGCAAAATGTGTTGACATAATTTGTTATTATTTTCCAGAAACAAGTTGTCTATCCAAAAGTCATTTGGGTCACCTTAAAATTGCCCACTTAGTGAACAATAAATTTTGAAAAAAAAGCCTTTGTTCAGCTCAACTTCTAGTAATTAAAGCCTTCTTATTTGTTGATTCAACCAAGGGAACACAGAAGCAATGCCGAACCTAACATGGGTACATGGTGACATAATCTTGCTCTGGTTTCTCCTTCGGGGAGGCTTAGCCTTTTCCCCATCTCAAATTCAGACTATCCACTATTTCTTTATTAGTAAAGCAAAATTGCCCAGGCAGAAGTCTCTGACAATTATGACCAGCACTGCTGGTGCTGCTGAGATTTTAGAGGMTTGCCAGGAGTACTGCAGCTCTAAGCCAGAGGCCCATCTTGGAGTAAGTTTGACAATACGCCGAATTACGCTTTCCTACCCTCCCACTTTGTGCTTCTGTCCCCCTTTTTAATTCTGAACCTCTCAAAAAAAAAAAAAAAAACAGAGTGCTCCAAACAGGTGTATCCCCACTACAAGCATCTGTCTTGTTGTGCTGAAATTTTCTGACAGGCAGAAAAAAAGTTGCAGCAGAAAATTACCAACCAGCTGCAGCTCCATGTGCTCTCACTGGAGGCCGGTCCCCAGTTCACACAGTTTGCAACACCTCTCCTCGCTCCCTAAATCTCCAGCCGGAAAAGGGACCCACGTTCTTGCTTGAAACTCAGCGGTCAAAGGCAGTTCACTGCCCAGCACGGATGCTCTTCCAGCTGGTAGAAAATCCACCCTCTTCTCAACTACAATGAGAAGACGTTGCTAATATTAATGACATCCCTAATATTAACATAAAATCTCTAGATGTGCAAATATTTGCTAGCAGTGAGAGACAAATAACATTTCATAGGCCACTCTCGTGCTGCCTGACGGCTGAGGCAAGCACACACACAACCTCAAGATTGATTTTCACCCAAATGCCATTTTTTATTAGGCCACCAGTGACGGTGGCTGTTTGAGTTGATCATTACCCACCTCACCATCATCATCACCACAAATAACACATGGGCCACAGGCACGAATCCAACGTGCCCTTTTGCCCTGTCCATGAAGAGCTCTGCACTTCTCCATTCGCTCACGCACTCRCCTTCCCTCTCTGGCAGGAGGACTACAACCAGCTGAGACCCTTGTCCTACCCCAACACGGATGTCTTCCTCATCTGCTTCTCCGTGGTGAACCCTGCCTCCTACCACAACGTCCARGAGGAGTGGGTTCCCGAGCTGAAGGTCTGCATGCCCAACGTGCCTTACGTGCTCATAGGAACGCAGGTATGGGCCTGGGGGAGCAGCTCTTCCACTTCCCATGCGGAATTCAGCCGAGCTTGATAATCAGGGAAAATCAGGGATTGTGAATGGAAGCCAGCATGCAGGTGTCCCACCATGCACATCAGCAGTGACATAGCTGATCCCTGTTTTTATACCCAAGTGGATATTCTTATGCTACCAAAGAGCAAATATGCATAGGGAGAAAAGAATTCTGACAGGCCTTCCATGGGATAAAAATATATATATGTACTCAAGACTATGGCTTAGAAGCAGAACCAAACCTCAAACCAAGTTTTAAGAACAATTAACCACTCCACCGACTTAGAGACATGGGCAGGAAACAGCCTCCCTCATTCTTCAGATCAACACCGCAGCAACTAAGTCACCATCCTTGTTGTGCTCTATTAGACTAAACGATCAAAACATTTTATTTTGGCCGTAAAACCTATGAATGAATCAATCAAGAATTCTTTAAACAAGGACTTGTTTCCAAGACACAGAGTGGCCAGAGACCAGTATAGCAGTTTTCCAAGTTTTCCCAGATACTGTGCTCTGGGAAATGTCCAAACACTACCACATCGGACAGAAACTGAAGCCAAGTTAGTGAAACAGATCAAGTCCTGATCAGAACCAGGATCTTCATGCTGGAGGAAAGTCTAAACATTCAAACACAGGTTTTGTTTTCCATGCTGTAATAATCTAAAACATCCATTTTAAAGTATTAGTATTATTTGTTGGAACATACTCTGAAAATGGGTRGGTTCAAAATGCCAGAATGTTTCACTTTGATTTTTCCCATAGAAATAAAAGATTTTGTTTCAAGCCAGTCAGATCCTGAGCTGCATCTGTCCGGTCTGTCACAGTATTTTATGTCTGATGCAGTGCAGGATCCCAGCAACCTCCTTTTATAACACAGCCCAAGTTTTTCCAGGCTCTTTCCAAGATGGCATTGCACAAGGCACTGAGAAGAAGCACGATGCCACGTCTTTACTATACCGCAGTATCTGAGCTGTGGCCTCTAAAGAGGCCAATAACCAATTAAGTAAAACTAAGTCATGTTAACTAGAAAATATATATGAAAACAAATGGAAAACACATGTCCATTTCTGAAGTATCCTCTGAACTCAGGAGGGCAGAAGGAGCCTGTGGGTTTGCAAGGCTGTGTTTTAAGTATTACCTCAAGGCGGTGTTGAGTACAAGACCTATGTATTTTTTACCAGATTGATCTTCGTGATGATCCCAAAACTTTGGCTCGGCTGCTTTACATGAAGGAGAAACCCCTCACTTACGAGCACGGAGTGAAGCTAGCCAAAGAGGTAACGTCTTCTTCTGAGGTCTTGTGAGACCAGTTCATCCAGGCTTTATGTTGGTTTATGTTTTGTTTTGCTAATGATGGATTCCTCCGRGGTCCCTGGTTGGTCCCAGAGACCACGGTGTGCATTCGGACTCACTGGGTTTGGATGCAACTCCTGAGCATCCTGACAAGCCATAGGCAAAGAAGCAAGGTGCCTGGGACAACAGGCTGCAAAGGGGTAGCAAATTTCACTGCCTACCTTACCCTAGGCAAAGCCCTGGGAAATACTGCAATCTTGGTTATTTACTCTGGGGTGGTGGAAAAATAGAGGCTGGAAARGCAAATATTCAGTTTTTCTTATGCTGCTGAGAAACTGTGAGCTGCTCCTAAATCCCACCAACCGGTGACCGAGTATAGGAACCACAGCAGCCTGTTTCCTACCTAAATGAGACATTTGCATCAATAGCATCTCATATGCTTATGTTTGATTTAACAGCCTCTAAGTGCATTTCCCCATGCTTGGTAGCAATAGCACMGGGACAGAGGTATCCCTTACAAAAACACCGACAACTCGATTCTCATTTACTCTTCTCATTTATCTCACTTCTTGTTTATCTCAACCATGCAATTTGTAGTAGCACAGAGGTCTMGAAAGGCCTTGGAAGGTCTCTGTGCTACTACACCTTCCTCACAGGGCMGGAGAAGAGACAAGGGACTCAGACAGTGATCGATTACCGACCCACCCTCAGCCAGCACCTCCTCAAAGGCCWTTGTTATGTGGATAGGAGGCCCAACTCCTGGCCCAGGAGGTGCTCAGACAGTGACCTGAAGGGTTGGCTGGGAATTCCTGCTCCACATCTTGCTCCTGTGATGACATACGGGTGCATCTCCCGCTCCCTCTCTTGGGTGACCTGGTCTTGTCCCTCAGTCACTTAGGCAATCATAAATGAAACAGAGATAGGACCTGGACTTGTTTTTAAAGGTCTGGGCAGGCAGCGTGTGCATGGACAAAGGTGCTGGAACAAGATTATGTGGACTCACATTTTCTCTTTTCTCTTTAAGATTGGAGCTCAGTGCTACCTGGAGTGCTCAGCCCTCACGCAGAAAGGCCTTAAAACMGTCTTCGACGAAGCAATCCTCACCATCTTCCACCCCAAGAAGAAGAAGAAGCGCTGCGCGAAGTGCCACCATCGTGGCTGCTGCACCATCGCGTGAAGTCATCTGAAAAGAAGAGCGAGATGAGCCCAATGAAACCAAGCAGGTTAGAAAGGCAATGAAGGTCACAGGCCACCGAAACGGGGAACATGACCAGAAAGGGGTCCTTTTTTACCCAAAGAGGAGCCCTCCGTTCTGTGACACCTCCGAGCTGTATCATGCTAGGCCAACTTATGACTATGTGCTTTCCTAATCCTCCAGAGCTGTGTGCAGCCTGTTGCAGCCTGTGCCGAGCCAGTATAAATCAGGATGCCTGCTCCTGCTTGAGTCTTCGCCTTAGAAATAAGGGGAAGGTGCTGTGTGGAAAAAAAAGAAAAAAAAAAAAAAGAGAAAAAAAAATGAAAAAAAAAAAGATTTAAACGTTGTAAAAGAAACAAGAGAAACTCTGTTTGTGGCCTTAAGCAAGGATTGATGAAAATTAGGAACTCAGCCTACTTAGGAAATGAATCTGAATCGACTGAAAGCACATGGAGATCTGTAGATTTCTAATATGTAAGATATACACTATATGTACGATGTATTTTTAAATTACTTTTCTTATAAGATTTGCTAGTTCAGGATATACTTTAGGTTGTTCAAACTACATGAAAGTAAAGGTGGAGCGATTGCTGTTTTTTTCCACTCAACAGTGAATCTTCATAGTGTCCATGTGTCGCTTCACCCAAGCTATCAAAACAGATCAACATTTACCTCCAGACTTAAGGAATGTTCTTACAACGAAAAAAATGCAAATAACTGTATTTTTACAAGCAAATGTTCAGGCTGAGCCATGTTTCCATAAGCTGGGAGAAGAGAGCAGAGCTAGTAAAAACTATTGCCTTAGCATACTGAAATCAAGAAATCCTGCCACCAAAGAATATTGCCTTAGACATGAAATGCCACAGTGGAACAGTGCTCCTTTCCCCTCTGAGAACCTAAAGGACAATATTGTAAAGGCAACTGCAGATTTTATGTACAGAGCAGCTGGATTTCCACATCTTTTCACCCAAGAGACCAAAATAACCAAAAAACAGAAAAAAAAAGCCAAAGGTCAAGCCAAATGTCATGCTGATSTACCAGRCAGCAGCTAAAAACCCGTCCATTASCTATAGSCTTTCCTGCCACWTTTTTCCCCACTGGTCTTCTTTTACTCCTGTTTTCCAATCTTCCTTACTACAAGTGCTGTCTAAGAGGACTGTGGTCCTCAGGAAGGACCTTCTTCCATGAGAGAGCACGGAGAAAGCAAGGCCAACCCTTCAGGGATTTTATGGATCAAAGCTCCTCCTTTCACTCCAGCACAATTTTTGCTTCCTATGGACCCCAGCAGAAACCSAATCAGACACCCCAATACACATCCAGGCAGACACCAACGTGATCAAGTTTTGAGCCACTGTCCCGTTGCTCTTACCCACTCAGTCTCTGCACACTAGCACAGACGAAAACCAAGTTGGGATAAATCAAAGACAGAAAAAAGCAAGATTTCCTTACTGTTGGCATGCCCTGAGTAGAGTCTATATTTGGTTTTATTGTGTCCCAGGCACTTACCTCAAATAGGTAGGTGAGTAGAAGAGAGCTCGGAGTGGGGACAGGGCTGAGGAAGGAGTTAGTTGGTGCTGTGAAGGCTGTGCTGCCATCTCCAGCATGGCAATGAATAGTCACTGAATAGTCACACAGCTGGGACACGAGCAGCCACCTCCACTGTAATGTGCACAAAGATATCCGAGGAGCACAAGTAAAGCAAGGAGAGAATTAAATACAAAAACATATAGGGAGTTTATCAGAAAAAAAAAAAAAAACAAAAAAAAAAAAACCAAGAAAAAAGCTTTCAGCAGATTTCAGAGAAAAGTGTCAGAGCTTCTCTATGCTGCCATCTCCAGCATGGCAATGAATAGTCACTGAATAGTCACACAGCTGGGACACGAGCAGCCACCTCCACTGTAATGTGCACAAAGATATCCGAGGAGCACAAGTAAAGCAAGGAGAGAATTAAATACAAAAACATATAGGGAGTTTATCAGAAAAAAAAAACAAAACAAAAAAAAAAAAACCAAGAAAAAAGCTTTCAGCAGATTTCAGAGAAAAGTGTCAGAGCTTCTCTATGCTGCCATTTACTTCAGTGGAAATAAAATAGGTCGATTATTTGTTGCACCTGACTCAGGTTGCTGTGAAGTGCTAGCGTATACACAAGTCTCTGGGTAAAGTAAGTGAAGCCTGTGTTAGCCGAAGTGCAATGCAAACACTCAGCTTGGAGCTGACAGGTACTCTTCTAGCTTCACAAAAAGAAGAGGAGATAAAAACCAAGTCTGACAGCTGAGGTTATCACAGAATAACGAACACATTGGAAAAGGGCAATATAGCAAAGCTGGCATGCATCGGAGAAAGCCACAAACAATCAAATGACATTTTTCGTGTGCCGCCTAGTGTCGGGGTGCCTATTAATACTAATGGGATAGCAGAGGATAGGTACATTAAATCAGAAAGGAAATAGGCAGTTATAGCATTAATATAACTGCAGTTGCTTGAAGAAAATTAACAAAAAAAATAGACTGTGATGTAGGAGCTAAAATGCTACTACCATAATGTATTAAGCCACAGAACTCTGAATGAA
This sequence comes from Nothoprocta perdicaria, assembly GCF_003342845.1. NCBI lineage: Eukaryota > Metazoa > Chordata > Aves > Tinamiformes > Tinamidae > Nothoprocta > Nothoprocta perdicaria. The sequence continues at coordinate 2,088,308 of NW_020454294.1, forward strand.
TCATTGCATTGCATCAAAAACAGATAGAAAAGTATTATGAACGTACAAAATGTTGAGGSAAAGCAGGTTTTTTTGTGCACGTACAAAGTCAAGCCTATCAAGGTGGTGAAGCAGGACAGCTGTAAGTTTTTCTAGCTGACAGTAGCCAAAATTTGACCAACCACTGCAAGAATAGGAGAGTGGACAAAATCCACTGAGAAACAGCTCCTGCACTCAATTTATTTTCCATTTTGCAGCCAATAGAAATAAATATTTTTTAAAGGGCATCATTAACACAAGTCCCTCAAACTGTGTTATTCCTGTGTTAGATCTTGTATACACACTTATCCATAAAACATGGTATTTGTATAAGGATCTGCCTTGTTACACTGTTGTTTTGGGAAGGGAGGAACAGCCCAGGCCAAAGGGCTTTATAAATATGTTGTAGGTGCACTATAGGAGACRCATTGGCTGTCTGGAAATCATACATATATCTTTCCTAAAAGCCAACACACAGTGCGTGAACAGGCAGCAAAGCATATTTTCAGAGACACCAAAAAAGCAGGCATAGTGCAAGCACAGGCATAACGCACAATGGAGAAATTGCTGCTTATTTTTATGCACTTTTAGGAACAAAAAAAAATCAGTAAATGTTTGCCAGGTAAAAGGATTCTTTTTTCCCTGTAACATTAGTTGGAAATCCAACCCTGTTTCCATCTTCAAAGGAACAGAGTTAGGTGAGCTGTAAAATGAATAAACTTTTCCAGGAACCTATTTGATGATGTCTCCTTAATGCAACTGATGTCAAAGTCTTTCCCAAGATACATTTGTTAGGAGGCAGCTTTCATTTCAAGAYGTTCAAAACTTTGAAAAATCTGCTAGATCCCAGAAAACCCATTTCCTYTGGCCTCTTGGGAAATCTTAATGTTCTAACAGGATCCATTAGCCTTAATTAGTAGTTACAAATAGAATGAGGTCTCAAAGGGTTTCCATACAGACTTCTACAAGGAATATCAATACACTGGAGACTTGTTATCTCACTAAAAATACCTACAGAAATCACTTCCCACCAGATCTTTGTTAAAACGTGACTTGTGCCATATCACCACTTCCATCTGGACCTGAAGGAAGTTCCACAGAGATTTCCACAGCTCAACCTGTGCTTCCCAGAGCTCAGGAAAGATTGGGAGAGTACAGGAGAGGACATGAAGGACCATTTGCTCAAACAGTCTTCATCCAATGTAAGTGCATCCTCCAGGAGCAGTTTTCAAGCCAAGAAGCTCACCCTGGCTGTCCAAATGGGCCAACACTCTCAGTTCTTCTCTCCCTACCCTTTAAAAACCCCCTGTCATAGTAGCATATAGCTCAAAAAGAACAATCTGTCTCATTAGACCAATGGACAAAAAACTTTTGTAACCTATTGCCTTGAATTAGGCCCTACCTTGATGATAATGGCATGAGGTGAATCTTTCCATGGGCTTACCCAAGCATGGGACCTGATGCTGACCTTCTGCACCATTAACAAGCCAAGAGAGAGTCTGCATCTTCATATGCAATGAAACTACACATTTGCCATGACACAGAGGCCCTTACTTCACAAGGAAGTGCCTCCAGCTTCCTTGTGTTTCCTTCCGTCATAGTGGTACCTCTCATGTGAATGAGGGACCCTCACTGAGGGAASAGTGTACTCAGTCCATGTACTCAGTCTACAACAAAAGCTCTTCTCGCTCCTTTAGTGGTAATGGTGACCTGTGTACCCCCCAAAAGCAGAGATTTTGCCTTCCCATGTACAATTTACCCRGTCCGTGCTGCCCAGCACCACAATCTGTCAGATAACTGCAAACTCCAAGGCAGCCCAATGGAAAGGAAACAAGTAATGAACCGGGAAAGAAGTCAAGCTGTGAGTATGTCACCACACAAATCAAGTGCAATTCCCCAGAAAGAAGCATTGCAGCAAACTCCAAGCAAGGATCTGAACTGCCCGCCTCGGGGATAGGAAAATCTCCACCATGTACAGAGGGGAAGTTTCATTCCTGGCCACTGCCTGTTGATAAAGATGCATGAGCTTCAGCTCCCATGGAAAGCAAGMTGTAAAGACCTCATCCAAGATATTGTTCTCAGACTCCAGAGACMCAATTTGAGACTCCTTAGAAGTCTCAAATTTCTCAAGCTCCTTAGAAGGAGCTTGGAAAAGGTTGCAGAAATGCTTGCAAATAATTTCTGCTGCTGCCTCCCCTCATCACACCTAGGCTTGTACATAGCAAGCAACCCAGTGGCCAATTACACTCACAGCATGTGCCTAGCAGATGTGTTTGCACCGAGCTGCTTTCTAACAAAAATGTCCCTCTAATTCAGACACGAAATTGCTTATGCAGCTTATTTCTGGTAGCCTGTGCCCTTTGCTGCAGCCTTTTTTTTGCACAGTGGCACAGCATGCATATCTTGGCTCACGGCACTGAACTCCATCCGGATTAAAACTAAATTGTAATGGCAGCAGTTCATCTCAAGCCAGGTTTGTTTGAAAGCTCATTTGCTTGCTCCACCAAAGCAACGCAACATATGCTGATGTTGGCCCACAGACCATTTGTTCAACAAGGAGGTAGCACACAGGTGTCTGGCTGCATGTGCTTTGCTCCCTGTGTTTTCCTTTCCCCTAAAGAGAATTTGTAATGTRTTTTATGCTGCTGAAAAAAGAAACCTGGAAAGAACAGAATGGTTCACAACTCTAGCAGAAATACAGGAGTGTCTGCTGTGACAGCAGGTGAGCACAGAGCTACCTATGACAGATGACACGTTTTTGCTCGGTGTAAAAATGAAGACAAAAAGCCTATTATAAATACTGACTTYCCTTGTAGGGAATAAAGATACTCTGAAGGCAGGAAGAAGCCTCCCACCAGATTCAGCAATGCCTTGTGATCTAAACTCTCCTCACCTAGCAAAACAAGACATTAATAGAAACATTACTGCATTAATAAGGTGGGAAAAAACACCAACTAGGAGTAATGATTGACCAAAAATAGCATCTATTCTTCTGCTTCAGAGGAGTGCTGTAAAATCAGTGCCCAGCACCACTTTCAAGCRGTTTGATCCCAAAAGTTGAATTTCATTTTAAGATATTAGGGGAACTCCCATAACTACCATGAAAAATCTTTAAATTCTATTCTGTATTTTCACTTAAAGCTTTCAGAAACCCAAGCAAGGATATATTTTCCTGCTCATGTCTATGAACCGCATTKTTACTAGAAAATGAGCTGACAAATCTACATATCACAGAGATATAAGCAAAAAATCACACGAATTACGGTCAATGGCAAGGAATCTCTTCGACTTTGAAACTATCTGCCAGCAAAAATAGACTCTGAGGACGATCCCCACTCTCTTTCAGAACGTACAGACCATAAGGCAATGTTTGGCTGCCTCTTTTAACTACAATTTTAGGGCAGCATTTTTAAAGATGCTGTATTTTGGCTTCATTTCGATTCTCACAGAGACAATGGAAAATTTCGATGGAGTCCACATGTGATTAATGCAGAAAGCATTTGAGAATTTCTTTGTTGAGTTTCCTCCTTTTCTGCCCTATTATTCGGGCTGTCCAAGCTTTGAGCAGACACCTTGAGCCAGCTCCAAGAACGTTTTATACCTTTTGGCTGCTGGTTGTTGACTTCTAGCAGAAGTTAGGCATCTGGAGGCTTCGCTGAGCTGAACTCGGCTTTGCAGCCTGTATATAAAATTTCTGGTTCCAACCACTACTGAAGCTGAAGATGAAAACAATTATGTTAACAGTGTAAACACTTAAAAGGAATAGGCAAATTTGCTGAATTTGACACTCCATTGATTGGCTGACTCCTTTTATTTCATCTCATCCTAGTAGCATTGAAGATGCCAGATTTAATTTTTTTTATCTTTTTTTTTTGGCCAAGTATCAGTCTGAGCATCCCATAGTACCAGCTCTGGTGAATTTGGAGCCAACAGCTGTCACCAGTCCACAGTCTCCAGGTCTCTCAGCACAACAGCTAATTGTACTGAAGGCAYGTAGCAATTTTTGTCTGAAGCCCGTCCAAGCAGTTGGGGTTTAAGCCATGTCCACAGTAGGGCTGCCATGTACTTCCCTGAAACACGGAGCTGCTGAGACAGCAATGCCAACCTGGCAGAACTGCTCTAGCCCATATGTGCAYTGGGCAAGTGGGCCAAACAAGCCCAGACTTTCCCCAAACTTGTAAATACCAATCCATTAATAAGCCACAATCTAAAACTTATTATAAGAGGAAAGATGTTGGCAATGTCTTCTTGCTCATGAGCAGAAGTAACCTCAGGTGGGGAGTCATGGTGGGGAATGCTACAGAGCAGGGCATGACACAGGGTGCTTGAGTCCAGCTCGTGGGCTCGGAGAGGCCTCTGTGGATCTCAGAGGTGGATGCCTCTGTGGATCCCTCTGTGGATGACATGATCCCAGTGCTCCACAGCACCTTCTGCCTGGGAAGGCATTGGAGAGGGAGGCTGCTGGCGAGGGGCAGGGAGTTGGCCCTTCAGTGGACATCGAGTGCATGGATAACTGAATCCAGCTTTACCTGCTACGATGGTGATGCACTTGTTAAACGCAAGCATCTCACTGCCTCCCTGAGAACACAAAGACAAGAAAATTCTGTCTTTTTTTTCCCCTGATATTACAAAAAATTAACAGTGAAACAAGTTATTTTAATGGAGTTTGTTTGAGAAGCCAATGCATTGACCTCAGCACAAACCAGGACTTAACAGTTTTTAGCAGGTTAAAAAAAAGACTCTTTTTCTTCACTCCACAAGAACAACTGAATTTTTCTCTCGTAAAAAATTTAACGTGCAATATTTCTGGAATATGGGGCTGGTTAAACCAAAGGAATAGTACTAGAAAGTTATGCCTGACCTTTGAATGGCATATTATTTTTTGCAAAGTTAAACCAAATCTTCAAAATTCACATCAAAGCAATAAAATTTCAAACCACGGAAATGCAGTTTTCCAGCAATTACGTTTTGCTATTAAAAAAAAAAACACGTAAACAGTATTAGTTTTCTATTTACAGCACATGATTCTGTACTCATTTGCTTATCCTCTTTTAAACATGTAATTATTGTATATTATAACTGCACATTAATATCCTCTATTGTACATAGTTTGTTTTAACAAAATAAATGTGTTACTAAGTATTTTGACAGCATCATTTGGAGAAGGTGTGCTGCTCTATTGATTTTTCCAGATGTGAGTCACTTACATCTTATAGGATATTTTGGGTGGGATATACAAGCTCACACACATAGGATTGCTTCAGAGTGGCTGGGAAGCACCAGCACCTTTCAGTGTCCCCCGAGCAATGCAGGGTGGTTTTTAGCCTCTCATTCTCCAAMAGTGTTAAGATAGTTGGTTCATTGCTCCTTCAGACACAATATTACTATTTTTTTTAATAAAGGTACTTAGAATTAGTGTTTGAGGTCTCCACTGTGATATCATAGCACCATGAAAGGAAATTTTTCTCTCCAGAGTGAATTTTTGAAGTCTTTTGGAGAGAGAGAGTTTGAGAGGTACTGGGAGATGCTGGAGCTCTCCTGATAAAGCACCTAGGGAAAGCACTAGCTCAAGCACTAGGAGGCTTGAGGGTAGTTGTTGCTCACTGACAAACCTAACACATGGGTAATAATACTTCCCAGCAAACACTGATAATGAGGAAGATGAGGAGTTTTGTAACCTCCATCCCAATAGACAGAGCAGGGGAGGCTGAAGAGGAAATGAAATGCATAAAGGGCTGAAGAAATGAGACTAGGAAAGAAAGCCCTTAAGGGCTGGACTGGAGTCAAGACCATGGTCAGTCCTGCTCCTCCAGGGATTCAGTGCCAAGATGTAGATGTAGAAAAAGGAAAAGGCTGCTGCTTTTGTTACCCAGCTTTTCCTTTCCATTGATTTCCAGACCAGAAGCAAATGTCTAGACCAGCTAGCCTGCTCTTCAAATTAAGACCATAAATCCCATCATCGGTGAAGAAATCCCCTAGTAGTTACCGGGCTAAAGCAAATTTCATCAGATAAAGAGACTCTCCTCAGACTTGCCAGGCCTCCCCACCTCATGAACYTCTACAGGCTGAGGCAGCCTCTCCTAGGGGAACTCACACTCAGGGCAAAGGCAAAGGGCTGCAAGGGTCTATTCCTATAAAAAGCAAAAGTATCGCAGCCCAAATGACCAGCTACTATAATCAGGACGATTCAAAAGCTCAGGGCATGTGGCCTAGGATACATTTTCTTTACCTACTCCCAGAGGAAGCTGGCAATAGTCACCAGAATTACTAAGGTCACATCATGTCCTGGAGGCAGCTGTGTGAACGACAGGTATGTCAGTGTTTCATAACTAGGTGTCAAGTACATCCTCCAGGGCAGATAGTCCCTAATCTGCTGCCTGCTAAAGCTGGGTGGTATAATTTGGGAAGGACACCTCTGCACAGGCTCCGGTGCTTACACATTTCCTTGAGCACCCGCTACTGGCCACTGTTTGGGACAGGATATTGGGCTAGAGGGCTCTTTGCTCGGAGCCAGGGTGACAGTTCCTACGTTTTTCTGTGCACAATGAGAACAGGAGGGAGCTGCCTGCCCCATCCGTCCTCCAGAACACAAGGCAGCCAAGGCAGGAAACATTCGTCTGGAGCCTCTTCCTGCCCTCCCTCTTGCTGCGAGTTTTTTGCCTTTGAAGACGAGGTGAAATATCCTCCTGGCTGATTTCTGACTGGAAATCAGCCATCCTGGYTGGATGCAGCATCTGCTACAAGGGAGCAGGGGCAGTTGAACCTCAAGACCAGCGGATCTCCAGCAGGAGCAAAGCCCCATCACCRTGTCCAGTGTTCAGAAGAGAGAGGCGTGAAGAAATCCACTGCTTTGCCACTAGTCATCTGTGAATGGTTCAACACCAAAGCTTTGTGAAGAAGGCAGAGCCTTTCTGGCCCTGCTTTGCAAAGACAGTTCTCCCAGAGAAGTCATGTACTCTTTATAAATCTAGAGTGAAATTTCTTTGGTTTGGGGTTGTGGAATCATATTAAACTGCACTTTGAAGAAGCTGCAATTTATGAGGATTTTGACTGCTGCTTTTTGTCTGATCAATTTAGGGCAATTGCCACAGACAGGTGGGAAGAAGAGGAGGGATTTAAATCAATGGCTTTGAAGAGATCTAAGGCCCCCCTGAGGAGATGAAGGCAGCATCGGAAAGGGTCTTCTCACCCTGTGGACCATATAGGCTATTTTGATTGCCCACAAATTTTGACTTGGACATAACATCAGAGCTGTACTATAAAAGAATGCAGAAGCCAGAAGACTTGACTTGAAGTGCTGAAATTGGTGGGAAGGTAACACTGTGACTCTGCAGGGTAAAAGCTTCTGAAAGAGCCCAGATTTGGAGCTATTARCAGCAAGAATTAAGCTGGCTCCTGAAACTTAATGCAGGGTGCCCTACTTGCTCGATGAAGAGAGATATTCTAGAGAACTGGGCTGGTGGTCCCTGGCACTAGCAGTGCTTCTGTCACCTACAGCACACAAACAGCTTCCACCTTCACTTTTGCTTTKCTCCTTAAAACATCATCTAGAAATATCAGCTTGGTTCCAGGCAGTACCTTCTTCCCACTCCCCCTGCACTGACCCTATCTGGCTGTCACCACTTCAGTCAAAACCTTCCTTTCCACCCAGGAGTGTTTTCTTTTAAACATTGGACAAGTTTCTGCTGCCTTCGATACCCAGGAACAGTCCTTATTTCCTGCTGGCTGCAAAGGAAGGAAGTTTGCCCCTTTCTAACCCTCATCCTAGTCCTGGGGCTGCAGCACAGTCAAGCTCTGTGAGAGAAATTCAGCAAAGGAAATGACTTCACAGCAGCATCGGGGAGATATTTTGCAGGTGTTCACATCTCTGGGACAGAGTTTGTAGCAACTTATACATATTCCAAGTGAGAAGCCTCTAACAAGAGGGACTCATTGTTTAAACTGCTCTCATACTACAATTTTTGCATTTATTAAGGATACAGAAAATAATTTGTAGATCTCATATGATAGTTGTGATGCAAGAACAATAACAAGACTGGAGAGATTGTGAGATGCAACCCAATACAAAATGCAAGTATGTTTGAAAAGGCTCTTAACATCAACATCAGCAGAAAACTGCTACTGCTGCTGTTTAACACAACATTCTCTATTCAGGAGTTTCAGCAGGCAGGCATATAAAATCACCTGTTTTTTACCCAGATAGTGTGGCTTTTGCAATTCCACAGACAAAAAAAAAAGTTACAGAAATKAGTATTTTACAGTTTACAAGAAAAAAAAAATTGTCTTATAGAGGACAGGATGCTCACAGAAATTTCAGGGATATAATTTCACCTGGAAATGCAGGAGATTACTTCAGAAAGAAAGGCACTTAACCAGATGGGAATGCAGGTGCTGATATTATTCAGAGCAGGGATCCTCACAGCTATCTGAGAAGTTGTCTTTGTGTTATAGGCTACCTGGCAAATTTTTCATGATTTCCCCAAATTCCCGTATTATTCAGGGATGAACAGAGATCTGACCTTTTCCATCTGGGAATGGGAGGACAAGGCACTTAGGGGTTGTAGTCACTGGAGGACTGTCATAGCAGCGCCCAAGTGTTCCCCAGTTTATTAACAGTAGGTCTGGGAAGGTGCAAACCATCCTTCAGCATGACTGGCTGTCTTCCCTGTCCAGTATCTGTCCCACCCACATTGTCCACATTTGGAGGTATCAAAGTCACAACTCCCTAGCTCTCCTGAGGGCATTCCTGACTCTTTCATGGCTCTCCATGCATGTTTCCTTCAGAGGAGCAGGCCTTCACARAGCTGAGAGGCACAGGAAAGCATGGGAATGCCCTACATGGCCCCTTTTTCCTGCCACAGCAGCCAGGTCTCACTAAAGCCCATCCATGACCAATGTATTTTGGGTTTATCACCTGTTTAGTTCTGGAAATGGTCAAGGGAGCCTCCCTAGGCTGTGCAGAGTCTCTCATTTTCCATGAATCAGACCCTCTCTTATCCCTGGACAGATGAAGGATGATTGATTTTACAGATTTATCACATTTTCTTTAAAAAAAAAAAAATCTCTTGCAAGACAAGATTTTTTTTCAGTTTAATAGCTCCAATTAAATCACTGAAATACATGCTTAACTGTGACTCCACAAATACTAAGTAAAACCCTTGATTGCCAGCTTACACACCTTGCTGAGTCAAGGCTTTTGTTGCATTCTCCCTAATTTCAAGGCTGTAATTTCAACACCCAGTTTCCACTTCATTGGCCTTAAGGCCTTTTCTTTGACAGCTACTCCTGACAGACCTCAGTCTAAGAAGAAGTGATAGGGCATGGAGAACATCGCTTTTTTTCTTTCACATTCCTGGAAAGGTGTGAAAAGCAGAAATGGATAAAGAGGTTGTTACACAGATCATAATCCCTTCGTACTAAGTTTCCTCTTCTGCAGAAAGACAAGTTGCATACTACAAAATACCTGTAGGGAAGGGAAACTGCACCAATTATTTTTTCCATAGGATTTGCTGTTGCAAGGCYGCACACTACATCTCTACATACTTTAAGCAGCAGGATGGGGAGAGGCAATTTAAGCCTYGTATGCCCCCAAAAGTCAGTGATTAGGAATGTTAGATATACAGATCAAATTCTGGCCTGGTTTACAACCCCTGGAATGCCAGAGATGGCAGGGGTATAAAACCAGGGAAGAATTTGACCCCTCCTAGCCAGACCTGGGAAAGGAGAGCTCAGGCAGTCTCGCATTCAGTAGTAGCCGTGGAACAGACATCACAGTCGCAGCGAATGGCAACTGGGTAGGTGTAAAACGGGTCCACGTTGGGGGCACATCTGGGCAGCTTCACTGTCACCGTCTTGGTCTCGTTGTAGGTGCAGACACGATGGTAAGCCTCAATGTAAGGCGGTTCCAGCACTGGTTTCTGCAGAGAAATGCGGCATTAGGCAAGAAGCAAGAAAAAGCATCCAGAGTCTCAGTACCTTCAAAGGGATTCAGAGTAAATAGAGGAGCCACTGGATGAAGATAGAAAGGACTATGGAAATAATTCTTAGGTTGCACCCTTCAACACCTGGTTTTTGGGATGCTGCCATCAGAGGAGTGGGTGGATGTGCATATGCGTGCTCATCTAAGGTTCCCATTAAGGCCGCCTGAAGGAAAATAAGGGCTTATCCAAAAAGCTGGGTTTTAGCATAATAATAGTGTTTCAACCAAATGCACATGCTTGCCAAAAGCAGCTGCTTCCTTCCAAAAGCATTGATTTCTCATCAAAGAAAATGCTTGCAGCTGGAAACCCTTCTGCTTGCACAAGCTGCCATTAAGACAAGAGGTGCCTCCAGGTGCTAAATGGTGATGGGGGCTCAGCCAGGCCAGTCTTCCCAGTCAGACTGCACGTCCTACCAGCAACACACACAAGTAGCAGAGACGGCTGCAGTCTGACCTTAGGCAGCAGGAAAGGATGGGACCCTGAAGGCTCTGAAAGTCACACTCCCATGCATTGTAACGGTAGCAATATTTTGAGGAAAAAAAGTGAGTTTTTTCTTGACAAAAGCCCCATTTTTTTTTCCAGAAAGTCCAAAGAGGTTCAAGACAGGTAGGAATGGGAGCCGCTATAATCCCTTCCCTTGTTCAGATGGAAAGAGCATAAGCTAACACAGCCAGGAGGTATTTTAATTTTTTTTCCATCCACATGAAGAACTCACCCTAGGAACAGAGAATGAGGGTGGAAGAAAATAAAATAGTAGAGGCAATATCCTAGCAGGGAGACATTCAGACACCCTTCCTCTTATCAATCCCTCCACTCACACATATCACAGTCCTTTTTAGAAGCTGTTTGAGCCTCCAAAAAGATGCATTTAGCTAGTTGACCTCCCAGTGGTATTTGCAGTACAGTAAGGGATGGTGCTGAGCTGTTCAGGGAGCATGTGCCATGGGGCAGCAAAGTGGTCCCTTGAAGGACCCTTATTCAACAGGGGACATGTGGCAGCCAGGTCTTTGCCCACTAAAGCAGTGAAAGAGGAAGGTGAGAATCAGCACATGGGCCCTGGCTCCTCCAGCTGCAGAGGGCCCTTGCCTTTATGTGGACAAAATCCCTCTGGAGTYGCTGGAAGATTCCCTGAATCCATTGATTTGGGTCAGGTCCTTTGAGCAGTTGAGTGGAAGAAAGGTGAAGCTAGGCAGAAATTTGTTCACTGAAATGTGTGCAGACTGACTTACGTTCTCTCTTGCTCCCGCTCCAAGCTCCCAAACTAGCTCTTTTGTGTTTACACAGGRCTGTGATTTAAAACAGGACTAAATTAGAAATCAGACATTATCTTTGGGATTTGCTTTTCGGAACAAAATATATTACCCATCAATTGGGAACTCCATCTTAATCTCAAGGGAATTTTCTTCCAGTAAAGCAATAAAGGCCTTTTCTCTTTAAGTGTTTAAGCTGTAAGAGGCTTTCAAATTGCACAATAGGAGTATTACATAAGTGCTTCATTAATATTGTCACATGGTGCTCATCTCTCTGAGACAGCAGATGGGAGAAGGGAACAATGCACAGCAAAGTGCCTGACTGCGATGGCCATGAGGTGGTGACTGAGGGGGATATGGCCCTTGTCTTCATCCTCAGAAAGCCACCACAGCTCCTCCAGGAGCAGAGCCACCTTCTCTTGGTGGTCATGGTGGCCCCATGGGGGTCATGGTGGCCCCGTGGGGCCACGTTCCCCGCTGCTTTGTAGGGAGGCGCCAGGTTTAAGGGATATCTCCCCCAGAGGAGCCCATGCCAGTGGGCCGCCCTCCCCGCCACGCCACGCTCACCTCCCACGTGTGGCAGCGGCCCCAGCACGCGTCCGTGGTGACGCGCAGCGCCCGGCAGCCGGGTTTCTTGGCCAGGAAGGTGAACTCCCGCACRGCACAGCCCACGAAGGTGCGCAGGTTGATGCCGGAGGGCTTGAGGCCGCCGAGGCAGCCCACGAGCAGCAGGAGCGACAGAGAGCCCAGGGCCACGTGCTGGAGCTTCATCCTGAGGCAGAGCGGAGGCAAGCGAGGAAACTGTGAGAGGGGGCCCGTCTTTGTCCACAAGAGGGGCACTTGTGGGAATGAGGGATCATCTAACTCCCCACAGGACAGAGGCTTAGTGGAAAGGTCTGCAAGAGAAAGCAGCGTCCTGCAAGATATCCCCACCRGGCAGTAAAGCCACCAGCTACACACAAGTGCCCTTCTCCAGGCCCACTAAGCTGTTCTGAGCTTGTACCAGAGCAAGAGGCTTTACTTGCCCTCCCCGGGGACACACATCTAGTCAGTGTAGGTCACTGGCAGGTCTGATCTGGCAGTGACAGCCAGGAGGGCTCTGTCCACACATCCTAGTAGGGATCTGGCAGATTCCCTCTCTTGTCACATGTGGAGCAAGCAGCTGAGCTGCAGCTCCATCCACTTAGCAGGGTTAGGCCCGCAGATGTCACACGTACTTCGATGACRGCCTCTAGTCCTGAATTTATCCTGCTTACATTTTAGCCTAAGTCAGGAGCCAGTTTTCGTTGATTTTATACTCCAAGTTGTCCTCTGGAGAAAGACAAACACYCCCAAAGACTGATTTTGACACTTGAATTACCATTTCCAACCCTCAGAGTCCTTGACTGGTCACCCCTAGMGCTGCAGCTGGAGAGCTGAAGCAACCTCAAGTTTCCCTCTGTCACACACAACCCTCCTAGCTCAGACCCAGCCATAGCTGCTAAGCCCTGAACAGAGCTAGGTAGACAAGAAAGGACATGGCCAAGGGAACCAGAAAGGGTTTTAATTTCTCATACTTCCAAGCCCACACACCACTAGCCAAGTCCCTCTGATACTTGCTGTCTTTTTGTTTTAAAACTTTGGTGAAGAGGGTTAGCAGTGTCTCTGGTACAGCTTTCTCTGTTAAAAAAAAAATGGAGAGCAGCTCAAGCCCAAAGCCACAAGATCATTCTACACTTCACACACTTGCACTGCATTTAAAAATGTTCACCTACAAAATTCTGACTTGATGTTTAACTTGGAGGGAAGATCAGCTACTGAATTTGGCACACACTCTTTTGAGCTTTGGGTTGTGTCCTCAGCTGATAGATTTAAGTCAGATGAACTTGCTCCTTCTTTTTGGATGACTGATGTTCGTTCCTCTAGGCTCCTATTACCCCAAACACTTAAAATTGCTAAAGCAGAGTTTTGGATCAGTACGTGGAGGTTTGCTACAGTAAGCCCTTCACATATGGCCATGCATATACTACAGTCTCACACATGATTAAATAAGCACATGTTTATACATAAGCTTCAGAGTAGATTAAAATTCCCATTTTCAATAGCAGATATTTGAGACCAAAGGAGACAAACTGCAGAGCAAATCGAACATTTACCACTTTAGCAAAACCCACTGCATTATTCACGAGCAGGAACCATGACAGAGCAAACTGATGTACACTCACCTAATGTGTCAGAGTCAGATCACCTTTTGCAGTTAAAGTTGCAGGTGRTGTTTCAGAGCCAGAGGAATAGGAGCAGACCAACACAAGTTTGTGCTCAGCAAATCTCCTTCCTTAGCAGCTGCTACTGGGCTACTTAATYGCTCACATTTATAGAAAGGGTCTTGTCAGTCAAGGCAAGATACAGACAGATGCTTCCTCAAACTACCCAAGACATCAAAGACATTCACTCAAAAATCAAGCCTCTCCTTTCCAATAGCGGTTAGCTGAAAGGGTAGAGTTTCATCACACAATCCCTGAAACAAAAGGAGTGTCTTGGTGAGTGACATAATTTGAGTGAAATATTGAACATTTTGGAGCAAAACAGATCTTCTTTTCCATAGTGAAATTGCAACACCTTTGCAAGAAGATTGTAGGCTGGCACGGAAATAATCATCACCCCCTACTTAGCAAGCCATGAGTGAACACCCTGAAGGAAGGCTTTGCAAATATTTGTGTGAACAAAACCCTGCATTTATGTTAACTGCATAAGACCTTCTTTTTTCAGCTGCTCTGTGCAAGCGAGGGCAAGGATGGAGGCAGGAGGTGGGAGTTTGCAAAGAAAGGAGAAATTTTCTTGACTAGTCAGGCAGCTGTCACGTAAGTAAACAGCACTGTGCAAAGGAACTCTGGAAATCATGTCCATTGCCTTCACCATGCAAATAAAACCTTCAACTCTTTATAGGACAGAAGGTGGCTGAGGAACCTTAGTATTGTAAAGGTCTTACTGGCAGCAAGACCATGAAACACAAGCAGACTGAGAAGTGCAGCCATATGCTCACACAGAAGCCAGGTCCCTCACTGTCCAGACACCAGCTCCCAGCTGTACCATGATTTCCCATTGCTCCATCCGCCAAGTCCCAGGCACACCAAGGAAAGGCAAAATAAGTGCCAGTGACTACAGACCCTTCAGGATGCTGCTGTTTAAAAAACAAAGTCACAGTGATACAATCCAGCCCTGAAAATCGAAAACATTGAAGAACAAATTTCATCCAACAAAAGTTGAGAAAAAAAAAAAAAAACAAACATGTATGTATGAGGTCCAGAATATGAAGTCACACACACACACAAAGACTTTCATCAGTTAATTTACCTTTTGAAAATCAAATGCATATTTTGGGTGAGTTGTGTTCAGTCCTACTGCAGTATGGCCTAGGAAACAGGGCCCTTGATTCACTTCCAAGGTCCAGAGCAAAACTATGGTCACAGTATCAGGTCACAGTATCACAAAATGCTTGTTTTACTTTACTTTCCAGATTTAAGCAATGCCTGTTTGTTTTACCTCTTACTATATGGTCCTGGTCAGTAAATGACACAGGTGACATGCACACACGCCAACTTATCACAGACATTACCTCTGAGTTGTGCTTCTGCTGTCTTCATTAGGAAATGGTGCTTGGAAGCAGTGGAGAAGGGAAGCAATTCTGTTGAAACCTCATGTGAAATCTCTGGACATTTTGTATACACAAGAGATGGTTCACAGCAATAGAGTCTAACCTGGGCTTATGGGATGATGGTGTCTGAGCCAGTACCACCCAACCAGATCATAGCCTTACTTCTTCCCCTTCTCTCCCCTTTTTCTCTCCCCAAAGTTTTATTGTTTTAACCATGTATTGTTCATGTGGCAGCACAGCAGATCCATATCAAGGCTCACACTTTATTGTGTGAGAGGAGGAACGAAGAAGTGAGAAATACAATTTTTCCTAAAAAAAAAAAAAAAGAAAAAAAAAACATGAAAACACCAAAATCAAGCAGGTGGGGGAGGAATATTCTTGCTCATCATTATTCACAGAGCCTTCCTGGTAGAAAAGTTCTTGAGCCCTGAGTGAGGACCCACCAGAAGGACACTGGAAAAGAAGTGCTCACCAGAGTCTCTTGAGCTGTGCCACATTTTGTTTGCTACTAAAATCAAGCAAAATCAGGGAAAAGCACAGCATTCCTGGAAAGTCCCAATAAATAGAGCTGATCTCCAAAACATGTCATGACTCCTTTTCTCCCACTGGAACAACGAGGATATGAGAAAAGAAGGCAATAGGTCCAAAATCAGATCACACTATAGGGACATCAAGGGGAAAAGTCAAACTCTTGTCACTGATCTAAAAACACCAGTGATTTTTCATAGAAAATTTAAATTCCCTCTTGTACCAGAGTTGACATTGCCTTCTGTGTGCAACTCAAGGCTGAGGTTTCCCTATTTCCTCCCCCATGCCTGGAAAACAGAGCAATGCTATGTGCCATTCACCTCCACACTGCATGAAGCTTCAGCATTAAAATTATCCAGAYTGATTAAGTAACATCAACACTCAAATTCTCTGTTATGTAGGAGACCTTCAGTTCCATCCCTGTCTCTCAACTATGAGCCCTTCAGCTTCAAACATGTCCTTACACATTTTGCCAAGTATTAACCATCACAAGGATTATTTGTATTTCAATAAATTCCAGGATATCCCTGGCACGGTGTATTTGCCTCTGGCCTGGTTAATTCATAACTCAGAGAGAGATACAGCCAAATAAGGAGCACAAAGGGGAGAGCCCATATATAAGGAATGCAATACTAAAAATGGTTGTTAATGTCTTGTGAAGCATTTGAAGTTGGTTTAAAAAGTTATCTGCTCTGACTTAAAAATAAATACAAGTTTTCCTATAAAAAAATATTTTTTTCATATTAAGCGTCAAATTTTTTGTTTCAGAAAACATGATTTTTTTCATTCTAGCAACTCAAAGTTCTGCTTTCCCCCAGATTTTTCAGTCTCTCTAACAGCAGCTTTTCATAAAATTGTGAGGGGATGTGGRAAAAAAAATGGACAGAATATGTCAGCTCTTAGCTCACCAGCTTCCTGCTGTCCTCAGTGATATTAGCTCGGCTTGGAGCTGAAAAACGGAGCTTGTGAAGATCTGGTGAGTCATCTCAAAAAGAGTTTGTGTAAGCAAAGAACTGAAAGACAGCATGGAAAAGACAGGATATTAAGAAGCTGAGATAATACTGCRAAAAGGGGGTTAAAGGAAGCACATACAAGCAGACAAGGAGGTGAAATAGGAACAGGGAATCAATGGCCTAGAAGTTCACATTGGATCGGTCACAGGACAGGAGCAGGGATCTCCTATATAATGAAACAATCAAGGAAACTGGTAATTCTGAGCAGCTCCATATAGAAGTTGTTGCAGAAAATCAYGTAGGTGGCTGGCAGGCCAGGAAGAAACTCATGGCTGCCTAAGTAGGCCAGGCCAGAGTTTTCTGAGCAATAGACACAAGAGAGAACAYGCAGAGAAAGAGGCAGCAGAACTTGGGTCAGTCTCAGCATAAGAAACAAGGACGAGTTAAAGTTGGCTCTCACCAATATCAGAAAGSGTGACTGTGAGTTCAAAAGAAACAGAAATGGAGAAATGGTTGAGGAAATACAGTTTGCTGCCCAAGCATTCCCAGGAACGGGCACCCAAGAGAGACTACAGTTCATTTTAGAATGGAGCAAGTCAGAAAGTCAGATTTGTGTCTGCCAAGCAGGAGAGGAAGCTATATATGCTAATTGTAATTTGATGAACTCATCTAAAAATAATTAGGACCAGATTCTTTCTTTTTTTTTTTTTCCCAACACAAGCTTTATCTACTTCAGACCTTGCTGCCTCAATAGCTTGTTTTCTTCTTTTGCCAGTAGTTCTGTATGGAAGATAACTTTGTGTCCCCAGAATAGCATTACAAACAAGTACATTAAGATTCGTTAATCTCCCCTCACAGCTGCTGCATATTTGTCTTGGAATGTGACTTTCTGTCATTTGCTAAATTTCTAAACAATGTGAAGAATGGATTTGGAAGGGGAGAGACAAAGTGGGTTTAACCTTGAGAGGGCACGGCTGATCCGTAAATTAAAATCAAAGGAAGCGAGTAAAGCTCCTACAAACACTGTGACAGAAACACTGCCAAGCGTTAAGTAGGAAAGCACAATGAGGCCATCAGGAAATGTATTCTCAGACGGTAATTAGATAAATGTTGACTTGCCCTCCAAACAATGGGACACCAGCCCCAGCCGAGGGTCTCCGACACACAGATCCACTCCTGCCGCTTTAGAAGACTTCTACTCACTTCCCTTCCGAGCTTAACACAACACGAACTGGCAACAGCCGAGTGAGGCTTGGGATGAGAGGAATGAAGTGGGAAAAGAGGCTTTGTCAAAGTCTGCTGCAGAAGGAAAACACGCCACACTTAGTACTGAGGGGAATGACCCATCTTGGAGAAAAAGTAATTATTTCTTGGTGTCTGTGTTACAAATGGCAAAGTGGTCCAATAAAAAGAATAGCAAAAGCCAGTCAAGATCTGGGTGGCTATGACAGCACTGCACTGACTGCAGCAATATTGTAGTTTATCCAGTACAGACTCCAACTTACCAGTATTGCTGTGATACGGAAACTGCCAAACACCATTCAGCACCTCCTAAGACAATTCCAGATAAGCACCTCTAAGACAATTCCAGATTTAAAGATAAATCCATACCATAACTGGAAGTTCAGTTCAAACTCTTGATATCAACCTGATTTTATCCAATACTGACAAGCATAACTTGTGTACATTTACTAAAATTCCTGATTTACACACGTGATACCTCAGTGGAATGAATTTCTCAAGTCTTAAATACTGTGCAAAGTKTTTTGGAGAAAAAAAACTCAGAAGGAAAGATGTAAAGGGAATTCAGGACTTCCAGGGAAACCAAAGGAAAAGCTTCAACAAAACACACCCTGCTTCAACCATGCAAGGATAGCTACAATTAAAAATAAATTAAAAAAAAAAAGATTCAGTAAACTAGTTTGCTTCACATGAGTTCCAGATTAAGCAGGGTCAATATTGATCTATGAATTTGTTAATGAAGAGAGAAAGGGCTAAACTATCAAAAATGCTGGCTAACATGGTTTAGCAAGAGACAGACCTTTACAAACAAACACAATTAGATTTTTTTTTTTTTTTTAGCTATCAGAGGTTTGGCCAATAGCAATAACTTCTCAAAGCAAATTTACTGAGACTCTGGTGAGGGCTATGGTGGTGTGATTCCATAGCTGGCACTCAACAGAGTCAGTAAATCACACGTTGGAAAGATTAAGAGTTGATTAGCTCACATTTTGCAAATACTGATTGCTGGGAGGAAACTAACCAAAACATGGAAATTCCTGGGTAGTTCCCTGAAGATTTCTGAATTGTCATATATACAGTGATATCAGGGAAAAAAGGAAAAGAGGTACCTGGAACATTTGAAGAGGAGAGCGAAGGCACAACTCCAAGCTCAGGCTCTGGAATTCCGTAATCATAGTCCTTAGGAAAGTAAAATGACTTCTTAAGTTGCCAGGCCTTTTTTTCTTTTAGGAAAATATGTATGTCAAGCATAGTTTCTAGTAACAGAGAATAAAATGCAACTTAATTTGAGGGGAACTGGATTCCTCTCTTTGTTTTACCTGTGACATATATACACTATGGTCAGAGCCATGAAAACTTTTTTTTTAGGAAAAAAATATCAATTTAAGGAAGAAGGGGAAAAAAAAGCAAAAAGAGAATCTGAAAGAGACAGCCACCAGATAAACCTACTATTGACCACTGTTGATGAACTTGCCATGAAATTATATAGAAATGGGTCTAATTAACTCCAACATCACTCTCAATATAGAGATTCAAATTTCCCAAGAGCACATAGGAATTTTCTTGGCATGAAATGTTACAGCAGCTCCCTGGTTCCTGCCAAGTTCTGAGCTCTTCTGACATCTACACAGCAAGGCAATATRTGGGTGAATCTGGCAGTAAATAGCACCTTGTAAATGGCAGCTTCGAAGACTGGCATTCCTCTTTGTCCAGCACTTGACTCCATCTCCAAAAAAAAAGGCAACCAGGAAAATTGCCTGRGCAATACCTGCAGAACTGGAACTTTTCACACAAAAAGTGGCCTTGGATGATCACTGACACCTASGACGTCTGGTTGCCTATGGATGTGTATCAAAAGAGACACATGGGTTTTCTGGTGTCTGGTTAGTGTTGCGAAAGTACCGCAGCTTCTGTTCATGAACCCTGTCAGGCCACCTGTTTCCACAATACTCATAATTCCTGAAAAATATTAAGCCCCTTTATTCTGTCCAAGTTGCTATAAGCAGCGAGAGGATTCCACAGATGTAAAAAGAATTAAGGTACAAAGACCACTAGAATGATATATACAGAAAATTGCAATTTTTAAGACAACCAGGGCAGAAATGCTATATTCAGCAAAATAGAAGACAGTTACTATTGAAAGATGATAGCAGTGTGTTTTGCTTTATATTCCTAAGGTTCTGGAATGAAAGCTTTAAGCTTTATAGCATTTAATCCTATGCTTTGTTTTGTCTTTATCAAACCTGTACTAATAATTATTTCTGAATATCASACATTATTTGTAATGAGCTTTATGGTTTTCACACTCTCTTTCGGTTAGGTTTATCTGCAAGACTCTTCATTTATGGACATGATTCTGATCATTTTCAGTCAATTCAAAGAATTCAAATCCAGTAGAGCTGCTAACTATTGTCCTGGGTAAGAACAGGGTGCTGTAATTACACATCTTGCAATTATCTGGAGATCTTGCTCTAATTTCATTGCTATGTGAAAGTGATCCCACAACAAATGTAGATGCTAGATAATTTATATGTGATTGACAACAACCAATTTGACTCAAATCACTTCTGCATTCCATAGCTTTCCTCTAACAGTCTTTTGAAAGACRGTTTCAGGCCTTTAGGACAGTCTAGTAGGCAATGACACAACACCCTTAATCCATTCCTCTGGGCTCAGCAGCTGAAGATGAAGCTTCTTAATCAAAACTACAGAAGTTCAAAGATACATAAGCTTAATTCATTCATTTCCCTATTGTCTGTGTTCAGACTGGGCTGGAAAAAAAGACACCTAGTTCGAACATGCATCACTACCACGGTCACTGCTCTGCTTTCAACACAACCTCAATGATGTTCACAGATTAGATAAAGCTGAAARCAAAGTCTTTTGAAGAAGTTATTGTCTCTTCCTTTGTATCCTGTTAGAATGCATTCATAGAACTACTGAACTTTCCAAAATTCAGTCAGGAAAGTAAATATGAGGATCTCAAACCCCAGAAAGGCCCATGGCCACATCAAAGATTACAAAGTTCACTGCATAAAGCCAGAGAGGTACAAGCAAGAGTCACCACCAAACCGGTGGTGTCCGTTACAAGCACTGGCTAGAGCCAGGACGGCTGCTGGAGGCAGCACCCCAAACAAGCCTGTGTTACCTCCAGGGACATGACGGGTGTTGGGGGGTTGCTAGCATGCTGCTATGTACCTTGGCTCACAGTCCATCTCAAAACCCATCCTAGAAACCAAGCAAAGAGCCAGCACACTAACCCAGAGCCAACCATCCATGCCACACACGTGCTGTAGCCTGTGAAGTGCCAACTCTGGCACAGAGTGAACAAATGCTCCATCCATGGCAAGATGTTCGCACATAAACTTACAGGCTTTTCAGAAATAGAGTGGTCCCCCAAAGGTGGACAGCCCTGTGTGATTGGTAACACACCACTCATAGCTAATAACTTATTTACAAATTCAGAAATTGTGTCTTCATTCTGGTATCACAATAATGAATGATCACTTTCTATATGAATGGAAAGATCAGGTAGGAGCCAGTAGTCTTCTGCATACAGATTAATAGATACAGATTAACTGAGGGGGAACCACAAATTCAATTTCATGGCACTATTGCTATACAGCTCTGCTTTTCCTCAAGTATGCTTTATATTCAGTGGTCTCTGTAAACTGTGTCTAATTTAATCAGATTACACAGGAAGATCCTGATTAATACAAAATGCTTTTGTTATCTAAAAAGACTTCCAAAGATTAATTTCTAAAGATCTAGTGTTCTAACAAAACAAGCTTCATGCTTCACGGAGTTTTATACTGTATTCGATTCCAACCACTTAKGCTATTTTTCATTATGCTCAAAGGTCAAATGTGTAAATCACGACCCAGTGTAATAACTTCTTGATTCGCTGGCAGCTGACATGTGGCAAAAAGACAGCAAAATCCAGCTGTTTAAATCCTAAATCAGCCATTTGACTTGAAACCCAGCAGTGAAAAGACTAAAAGGTATGTTTTCACAGGAGTGTGCCAAACTGTACCCCAGGGACCCCCACTCAAGTTGAAATATTAAAAGAGTCTGAACCCCTTTGATATGCAAAGAATACAACATGCAGATGTTGCTTTATATGGAAAATACATCACAAATGACCCTATGCAAAAGCTGGAAAGATAATAAAATGTTATTTTGAAGGTTCTACATAAGTCTAGAAAACTTAAGTTATGGCTCCCCTTTTCAGCATCATCAATGAGTGTGTTAAAGGACCAGGGGGGGTTGGACTCGATGACCTCTGAGGTCCCTTCCAACTTTGGGCATTCTGTGATTCTATGACCAGTTGYCCTTCAGGCTCCAGAAGGGCATGTTTAGTTGCACAGAACCGAATTTCTGAACCCATGGGCATCTCATATCACTTAAGAGCAGCACACACCATAGGTGAGATTTTCAAGAGTTCAGGAGCAGCCACATCTCTACTGTCACTAATAAATGCCACTCACTCCACAGAGATTGGCCCTGGCATGCTGAAAAGGTACCATTATATGTGCAAACTGGAGGGCCACTGTCAAACAATTATCAGTCCTGCTTTGGGAGGTGCTCTCCATCCAGCACGCAGCTTTGGTAGAACTAGGAGTCTCTCTAAAGAGAAGAGAGACTCCATCACGTGAGAGATTCTGTATGCCAGAGTTTCCAAACTTTTTCATTGAAAAGGTATCTAACTTTTTTAACTCAAGGAGACTCTCATAATAAAATCATTGCCACAATTGCCAGAATTATTAAATTTGAATAAACTTTTACCTTTCCTCATTTTGTTTCTCGATTACATGTTTAGAATCACATCCGTGCAAGTGTTGGCCTGAGGCAATGGTTTCACAAACCTCTTTCTAATACGTTAAAAACAGGCAGGGACGCTCGACTGATCAGCAAAGGTTCCACCCAGTTTTCTCCCATACCAATCCAAGGACAGAACTGGAATGAGGATTCTTCCAACCACAGAAGTGTGCGATGCCCAAACTCCTGTTCAACGAACTCTGCTTTGGAGGTTGGCCTTGTATCGTTAATGCTAAGATCTGGGTCTTCATATGTGCCTGGAGAGGGATCATGACTTTTCATCCAGAGTTGTTTTCAACCAGAACAATTCTTGTCATGTCTTCTTGACAAATGTGTGTGCCACAGGAAAGTAGGAAATGACAGSAGGCACAAAGCAGAGCTTCCTGGCCCTTTTGTTGCCCTGTCCTGAACATCGAATAGGAGGACCCCAACCTCTCCAATCCCCTCACAACACACACAACAACACACACATGCACAGGCCTGTTAAGAGAAGCACTTAYGGAGAAAAAGGGTTGGAAAGGTGACTTCTCTCCACTTCTCAAGCAAGTCCTTCCCTTCAAACTCCTATCACCTGGCACCATCTTTCATTTGAGAGACTACTAAAGAAATGTCAGATGCACTAAACTTGCGCCAGCCAAGTACCTGGCCCTATTCAAGGAACCATTAGCTTGGTCATGGCCAAAAACCAGAAGAGGATGATGGGCAGTCAAAGCAAGAGAGCCAGACTTCGCRCCCGACTGACACAACTGCAGCATCTCATCCTGCCTCCCTGCGGCAAACGGAGGACTATCGAGTTTGGCTGAGTGTAGATTGAGCTGAGATGCTCAAAAATGACTCTCTCCTCTAGATACTTGAGCTTCTGAGCATCCCTGAAGGAAAACAAAAGTGCAATGGTTGCACTGGTTATTGCCTGACTGGTTATTTGCCTGGTTATTGCTTTCACCAATTGTGTAACTTTGTTCAAAAATCTCATTCTTCYGCAGCGTCCCTTTTCCTTTGCAGGTAAGGCACAGAGGAGAGCATTTCATCCAAACTAATTTCTTCCAGAGTGCTCTAAACATCACTGCACTTCCATTACAGGCTACCAACACGGAAAGATGTTGCCCTGCTTCTTCACTTCATGATGGTAAGTTAGACTGTTCAGATTTTTCATGCTAACACCAAGTAAGCAAGTTTGGCTCAAGACAGTTTCTTTTAAGTAATAATAATGGAGAATCTCAGAGGRGAAACACTGGCTTAGTACCATTGTYCCTAAAATAACAGCCACCCGTCCTATGTAAAGAGGATTAACCTTTGAAAAACTTTTCTAAGTTTTCTAAGTCTAAGAGAACTAACTTTTCGAAAAACAAAAAATTCCTTTAAATCGCCTCACAGAAAATAGTCATCTTTTTAAGAGGGGTGCCCTGCTCAGAACCAAATTCCTTTGCCCAGAGACATCGAATCTAGGAAGCTGCAGCAAAACTACCTCTACTTCACGTCAAGGATTTTTCTGTGTGTTCTTGCATGTTGGACTGCATATTCACATACTTTCCTCAAATAATGCAGCATAGATTTATTCAGATTTTCTCTAGGGGAACTGGGCACATCTCTAACACGTGTGGGAGAAGCGGGATTCCACATATGGGAAGAGAAGTGGGATTCCACGTTCCTGCTGAAGCTTAAGCACATTATGGGTTCCTATGGGTCATATGCACAGAAGAGCAGGTGAGATTAGCACAGCAAGTTTACTGCAGGAAGAGGAAACTGAGTCCCCATCACTCCGATCTGTGCTGCCCGGCTTCCCATATAGACACAGCAGATTCAACCAATAACCTCACGGACCTTTATTTTACTCAGCTGACAGCAGTGTGGTCACCACTGACCCCAGCAGGAACCCAATAAGTCCTGCAGTTGCCAGAAGGGACATATCTGTCTGTCTCATCACATTTCTCTACTTCAGCTTCTCCACTGGGAGGGCCTCCCTCATTCAAGCAAGCACGAATGTGCCCAGGGTAAAAAATATTACTATATTTTTATAGTAATTATAATAATAATAATAAAAACACTTAAGCTAGTGAAGGAAAAACAAACTTTAGATTTTTGAGATAAAAAACATAATCCCTTTCTGCCAAATTCTGTTCAGGACTAACTCGCACAAAGTCACAGGATGGTAGAGGTTGGAAGGGGCTTTCAAAGTTCATCTAGGTTTTCTACACATCCTCTTTTCCCCACCTCTGAGCACCTGGCTGATTTTGGATCATTACCTGCTCGCTACATCCAGCTCTTTCCTCACGTCATCAGGGCAGAGGGTTTCTTTCTTTCTAAGAGGTGTGACTTGACCTGCTGGAGTCCAAGATCAAGGTGACTCATGAGGACACGAGCTCCAGTGGGCAGGAGGAGCAGCCTCCATACAAGACAACCGCAGCTAATGGGGACAGGAGCTCCAAGAGAGAGGCCCATGGTTTGGGGCTGCAGTGGCTTTGGCAATGGGGAGCAATGGTTGCCTGTTGAGGGGGCGAAGAGCGGTTGCGGTAGGGTGAAGCCAAGATGCTCTCTGATGGGAGAAAGCAGTGGATGAGGAAGGTGCCTGTCCCTGTGGGACAAGGGGAGGTCAAGAGGTGTGGGGACACCCAGATGCCCAGGGAACCATTCTGGGAGGGGACAGGGAGATCCGGAGCACCYGGAGTGGGAGATGCCTGCTGCACCCAGCACAGGGCTGGGGCAGGGAGCGACCAAGACACCCAGAGGTGCCCCCCATCCCCTGCCCCACGGGCACAGGCAGCTCAACACCCTCTGCTCCCCTCGCCTGCCCCGTCCTCTTTCTCCAGACAAAAATATGAGGCCTTCCTAGACCAAGAGGCATCTCCAGACATTAAGTTACTTGGCAAATACACGATTGCGAGTGAACCGACAAGGAAAACGAAGGGGCTGGACAGCTTGTGAACACATGGAAAACAGCTCAGGATTACAGTATAGGAAAATACATTTCAAAGCTGTGCTTTGGGATCTTCAACCACTGCCAGGTCAGGCAGCACACGGAGAAAATCCAGGGTGGAAKTAAGGTCATGCAATTTAACCTGACTTCCAGTATTTCCATGACAAGCTTTAAACCCCTGCCCTGCACCTTACCTGTGTTTTGCACATCCTAGGGACTGGGAAAGYGCGTGGCAAGGGCAATGCTTCTGTTTCATCTGCTTTTTCATTCAATAAAGCASCAAGATAATCCTGCTTTTCCCATTTCTGCCTTGGAATCACCCTACTGTAATGCATGAAGCTTGGTCAAGCAGTTGCCACGTGAAATCAGGTTCGTGTGAAAAGCGTTGGAATTGGAGTTGTCTTTTTATCACTGCAGGATCTTGACTCCATGCTGCATTAATGATGCAACTAAAACAGGATAACCCTCATCAAGGACTAATTGAAGCCTGATCAAAATAAGTTATCAGGATGACTCTAAATGGCTTATTTATAGGTTCTGTTTTCCTAGACAATGGAGGCAAGCATTTACATTTAGTTATTAGATTTCAAATTGCAGTAATAAGTTGAATGTTGTTCCATTAAGTTATGCTCTACATACATTTCATTGTCAAGGACTTGAGACTGGTTTGCTATTTTAGAATAGGAAAAAAAGAAGAAGAAATCTGCTTAATTGCATTAATTGCATTAATTGCAGTAAATTTAAAAGGGATATAAATTATGCTCAGTTTAAAGAAAAAAAAAAAAAGAGTTTCTCAACAATCTAATTTAGTTAATCTCTTCTTTTTAGGCATTGAATTCAGGAGCTAAGCAGCAGCCCGGGTACCTACCTGAGCACCTTCTGCAAGGCACGGTGCTCCTGCGGTTAAATGCTTGGGCCTCCTTCAGTTGAGTCAAGTCCAAAGCACTTGCTATAACCAAGGGGCTGCTGGCGTAACAGAACTTCTCATAATCCAGGAAAGTAGCCAATATTTCAATATTTGTTTCCTATTGAAGCAAAGCCTGCCTTATCATGCCACGGGTACCGGCCTGACTGCAGTTGTCTCTGTACCTTCTGCATGGGTTAAGCTCATCCATACATCAGAGAGCTGCTGTCCTGGACATCACTCTTGCAAGTGGTAGAGGAGAGGGACATATTCAAATTTACCATGAGCAGAGTTATCTCTAGAACAAGGGAAAACAGAAAGAGGCTGGAGAAGGACAAGAGGAAGGGGAGAGGGGCAAAAATCATTTACTCTGTAAACTTACGGTATTACACTGCCRAATCAAATCACTTACTGCCTACAACTTCAGCTGGTCGGCTGCATTTATTGAAGCACTTACTGCTGAACACAGGAGCAAGTTCATAGAGCATTCGTTCAAACAGCACGGAGCGCTTTTGAAGCACGCTAGCAGCCAAGTGTCTCCTGCTCCCATTTTGCACTGACCTAAATTAGTAAACAGATAATAGCAGGGGGATTTGATGCAGGAGACAAATCTTTTAACAATTCAAGATGGTAATATTAGAGGGAGTTAATAGATTGAAGGTTATCCCAGAAATGGTATTTCATCTGAAAAACTCCATGTGAGTTTCTGCAAAAGGTATTTTCTGATTCTGTGCTTTCTGAGGCCGCTTGGAACAAAGCTGCAAGGAGCCACTAGAAACTTCTCAGATCTTTAGCCAGTACCAACAGTTGTATCACGCGTGAAGCCATTCGCTTAGATAAGACCACATTACCCACCCTTCCATGGCCACCAACCCCGGCCCCCTTTCTGCCGTGTTTGACAAGAAAAACATATTTTGCTGAAGTTCTTGAGGTCATCGTAAGTCTTTGTGCTTGGCCTGGAGGAGCCTTGCGGCAGCTTGGCACCCCTTGGCACCAAAGGGAGGGCAGCCCAGCCTGCTGCTTTGCAGAAGGCGACGTTGCTCCCTGTGCAGTCCCGGGAGCTTTCTTTTAATCCGGTCAGGACTGAYGTTGGAATCCACGGCGCAATCCCCAAGCACGCGAACAATTGCAGCGCGAGCAGCGCCGGGTACAGCGAGTAATATCCCAGCAATATCCCTTTATGCTTGTGAAATGGCCTGTGGACTAACAACAAATTCCCGCTGTCTGAATTCCTCCTTCGCCTGCTCCAGCAAAGCTCCGGGCTGCCAAATTTCTTTCTGCTTTGAGCTCCAGCCGTTGCAGACTAGAACCTGGGGACTCTAAGGTGCTTGAAATGTGGGGTGCATAAGGCAGATGCCCCTCTGTGCATCAGTTAGGAGACAAAACAGTTGTCAAAAGACAAAAACAACTCAGTTACCACCACCAAAAAAATAAAGCAAACAAAAAAAGACAATTCTGGTATCAATATTTAAGTTATACAGCTGTTTTCATCATATGCACGTAATTTGCATAGCCAAAGAGACAGTGGAAGATGCACAGGAACTTTCCCATAGCCCTAGGGGCAGGAGACAACCACAGGCTCCAGCTCTGCTCAGTAAGTTCCACGGAGCTGAAGAGCTAATACTAGGAGATACCCAGGCCGGTGCAGGGTGGCTTGACCACCTTTGCTCCCACATGTACCGTGTCTGAAGACCAGCAGCACTAGGATGAACTCAAATTCTCAGCCTGAGCAGTTGAAGGTCTCACACACAAAACCGTAGCTGCCACAAGAAAAACGTTTCTACCTCTGGGTMCCCAATGGCTGCACGACAGCTGGAAAAACACAAGGCTACAAGGGAGTTACATGAAATGAGATTTTTCAAACCTTGCGTGTCCAAAAAGGCTTTGAAGGCAACTGCTGCCAGAGGTTTGCAAAGGTCCTTAACGGAGGCCCTGTCTTTCCTCGGGATCAGGCCAATTCTGCCGGGGCTTCCTGGGGCTCCGGCTCACAGGGCGCCGCTCCGGACACTTCCAAACCCGTCG
Source organism: Nothoprocta perdicaria (assembly GCF_003342845.1). Taxonomy (NCBI): domain Eukaryota; kingdom Metazoa; phylum Chordata; class Aves; order Tinamiformes; family Tinamidae; genus Nothoprocta; species Nothoprocta perdicaria. The sequence goes on from NW_020454294.1 coordinate 2,116,571, forward strand.
CCTCGTGGCCGCTGCTTYGGCCACAGTCGAGAACCGGCCTCGTCTCTGTAATAGGCGGCAGAAGCTGCAGGGAAGGTCCTGGCTGTTCTCCTGTCTCATGTTCTCTTCAGACATGCCCAGATTTAGGGATGATGCAGAAGATCCCAGACCTTTTCAAAGGGGTAGCAGAGGTCTGAGCCACGGTCAGGTAACACAAACCATTCTTTTTCCCCATATACCCCAACCTTTTTATTCTTCCTAAATTATTCCTAACCTCCCATGTCATTTATGGGAAAAAGGACCTGGATTTTTCATGTGACGGGAGCTTCAGCAAGATGTGTAGTGCTGAGCACATTTCCCTTCAAGGTATTTATTAGCAAGCCCAGTGTATTTGCTTTGGCTTTGGCATTTAATCTTTAAATACATAGACAGCTTTGAATTCATAATGCAAGACCTTATATCACTTTCTAGTTTAATACCCAAAGTACCGCTTTACTGTACATTTAAGTGGTAATTGAATACAGACTTGGGAACAGCTTTTATCTGCACACAAACCCATTTTTTGCAGGCCACAGGCCTCTGATCTGGGGTCCAAACCCAATTTAAGATAAAACCAGCGGCTCTGCTATTACATGAGAAAGCCAAACATTCCCTGGAAGGAAACGCGCAGACAAAAAAGACTGCAAAGCAATTATCATTACAGAAATTAGAAATCTGCTTTTTAAGCTTTTAATTCCATTCCTTTAAAGGTTGCTTTCTATTTTCCAAGTACAGAAGACAAATCCTACCCTGAAGGCCAAAGCAGAGCAAGTTCCAATTTTAATTGTTTTTAAACAACTTCCCTGGAAAATACTCGCCTTGCAGGAAGAAACTRAAGAACCTGTTTTATACATGAGGATGTCAAGTGATCTGAACACGGCYTTCGGAGCATTAATGAGATTTCTGATAGCGAGAGCATCCAATAAAGGCACGCACGATCCGCCTGCTGAAAGAAATTATTTGGCAATATTTGAAATGGAATGTTTAAGAGAGATGTTGCTGGAACAATTCACCTAGAAAAGTGGCATTTTAAAACCAGATGTTTAATGCACGTGGCCTCCAGTTTCACTGCAGCATCCAGGTCTACCATCCTCCTACCAAAGCGATGCACGAGCACCATCCCTTACCAGGCTCTACCTGCTGTTCTCTCCAGAGGGTCTCCCATGGACGCGACCATCTCGGGCATCTCTCGGTGTTTTGGTCCTTTACCTGCTGCAAAGTGCTCAGAAAGGCGCAGAAAGGGGCTGAGCACCTAGTGCCCCTTCTCCTCTCTGCCCTCACTGCTGTTCTTGCAACCATCACATTTAACACACGCGAGCAGGTAGCTGGGAGAGGAACGTGCGCTGCAGAGAAGGTACGTGAAGTTCAGACGAGAGGAGGGGGAAAGAAAAGCCAAGCACCTGGAAAACACTTCATTGCTTCTTTATTTAGATGCACCCACAGTACAGAGCCTCTTGAGCATGTGCAAAAGAGGGAGATTACACATTTATCGCTGGGAGCACCATTGAGTTTGAGATTCTTTGATACCATTTTTAAGAAAGTAAAACTCTTTCCAAAGAATGACATTTGAATCCAAGAGCTTAAGACCTGCTTGCGCTTTTATCCAGAGGTGGAAGATATTTTTTTTTATTACTTTGATGTAAGAGTAGAAGACATTTTCACAGGCTGGTTAGACCAGTCAATATATTTTCATATGCACCTTTTAATATATATAAAAAATGTTCCATTTTTCCCCCTACCCACAGATAGTTAAATGCATCTAAGTTGAAAAACAATAACGGACCAGAGCATTCCTATGGGGAAAAATGAACTTTTGCTGCCCTCTCCTGCTTAAACAATGAAATGCTAAAATATTAAGAGGTCTATGAATCTAATGCTAACCTTTAAACAAAAAGCATGACAGGTCATCCGCTATTCTACAGTCAAAAATAGGACAACGACAAGAAATGTATTGGTACTATTTATATTTGAAAGCTCCTCATCGTTACATGAGGTTATGAACACAACGTATTTACAAGTGACCCAAGTAACAAAGACTCGTACTCAGAGAGGTCATGATAAAAMGCATGTGCTTCTGTGGATAGGAAGCAACACTAGAAGTTTAGAATCCAAATTACTTTCCTTCTGTTTCAAGATCCTGTTTCATACACTTTGAAAAATGAAAAACTAGGGAATGCAGAATCAGCTGCAGATGTTGTGGCTCACGATACAGATAAGTGAGGCAGGTGAGCCAAGAAGAGGGGAAAAAAAGTCACATGTAAATAGAGCATTCTTCAATCTTGCACATTGTCCCCTTTATCTGATTTTAGGAACACTGCTCTTTGAYGGGACTGTAAGAAAATGAAGAGAAAGGGCATCTTTGTTTTCTAAGATCTACACCCAAATCATTTGGGTTTTATTCGAGGAGAGAGGAACATGTTCAGCTCTCTCCCTCTTCTCACAAGGCYATCAAGGGGTTTTAAAAGCTCCTAGTACTTTTTCTTTCCTTAGTGTAAAGGAGCCTGAGGCTATACTTACACATGTGCAATATGAGCACAGCTGCCACAATTCTTGCTCAAGCATCTCTTGCTTCTAACGGCCTGGATTTTTCCTGATATAGGAGGAGATAAAAAATAAATTAAACCCTTTTATTTAGGCTAACAAAGCCAGGATTAAATTTACTGCAACCTTGCAAGYGAACGCTCCAACGGCATCAGAATACTTTTATTTAAAGCATTCCAGTGTCTGGAATAGAGACAGAAACACTTAAAAGCAATGAAAGAAAAACAAAAAGGGAGACTGGCAAGATGAAGAACGCAATATGTACTTAATTTAAGGTATACGAGAGGAACCTTGCTTTTACAGTTGTTATATCCCCATGACCTATGCAATGCCCTAGTCTCAAACACGCAACTCCTTCCTTTTASCAGACACTATTGAGCCCTTTCTCCTGAAACCAATATGGCCCAGGACCAAGCGGCCGTAAGGGCAGGCGATACACACATTTACACAAATAAAGGTATTTTCTCGAGCTCGCGAAGCCGAGCGGAAGCATCATTAACGAGACGCACTGATCGCCCTCGGGCCCAGCGCTGCCGCCGCCTCTGCTGGACGCTCCGCTCGGGACCGACGGGCGCCGGACACGGGGAGCAGCAGGATCCCTATTGCAGGGGGTTGCAGCCAGCACTGGAGCCGGGGGCGCAGTCACACTGTGGGGCAGGTGCTTCTTCAAACCACAAACCACTTCTTCAAGCACAGGACAACCTAGCGCCGCACCAGCCTTTTAGAGCCTCCTGACTTGCACCACGGTGTCGCGTTCGCGTGGAAAGCAACGTTCCTTCCCGGGGGTGATAAATCACCTGTAAGCTTTAGGTGCTCCCCACTGTCCCCACGCGAGAGGTAACAAAATGCTGCAACCCATCGGGTTCTCATCAGCTTTGTATGAGCAATAGCAGAACATCATGTCGAAACTGAAAATAGTTTATGAACAAACAACACTCACCTAAACTCTAAGTACAGGACAAGGTGCTTTTGCTAATGTCACACRGTTGTGTTTTACTCCACCAGGTGGAAAATATTAATTCTTTTTTCTCCATTATATCTCAGTATTTGACAATTCAACACAGTCTTTAAGCATGAGTTAAGTTCACCCTCTTATAGAGCATGATCATGTCACACAAAAATCACACTAGCGAATATTTTTGGTAACAGAAATAAAAGACTGTCAAAATCAATGGGCTGAGGGACATGATTTGTTATAAATTTATTTAATCTTCAGTATTTCAGCTTGCACCTTTGCTTCAGCACTTTAAAATAAAATGTTTCAACTATGACAGTAACTGCCTAATTTACATTGCGTCCCAGTCAGTGTTCTTAAAAGAAGCTCATATTAATCCCATTAACCATGTTGTGTTTGGTGTTGCATAAGACTAATTCCACTTCCCCTCCCCCGCCCCCCCAAATTAACAGTGTCAAGTTTTTACAAAATTGTTGAGTTTACAACATTTGTGTGCGCAGACCCAGGAGTACAAACTGTGACCTGATAATCCTGAAACAGTCAGTAGTCCAGGTGCGAATTCTTTCCTTTCCTCTTTTCTGTGCCTGGAAACAAGAAAACTTCAAATCCTACTGTGTACTTAAATGGCAGGAAGAAAAATATACAAGCTGGTATTTATATTGTATTTCTACCAATGGCAACAGGTCATAAATTCATGTTTGCAACTATCACAAAGACTCATGGACACCAAATCAGTTTTATACGGTAAATACTGTGGGATTGATGGTTTAGGATTATCAATTCACCGTTGTCAAGTTCATAACAGTTCAAAAGCATCCTGGAGAAAAATCCCGACACACATACCTCTCGGTATATAATAATGCAACTGCATTAGCTAAATATATACTGTACATAAGTCTTATCAGCATTTTAACCTACCAAAGATGTAAGATTCCACTTTCAAATACAAAGCAGATAGCCAATAATGTATACTTATAATACAGCCCTCTTCCTTTTTTTTTTTTTTTTTTTCTCTCTCTCTCTTTCGTTTCAAACAATTTGGTCACAATGCACCTTTGATATAAAAGCATTTTAAAACTTTATTATTAATACTCAGAACATTAGGATTTCCAGAATTCTTTTCTTTTTTTTTTTTTCAGTAGCATTTGTAGAACCACTTTTGGTAACAAATACAGTAGTTAGGAATGAGCATCCAGATGAGAATGCAGAAGAATATTATCCAGAATCCTTTCCAGCTAAGACCACAGGGCTGGTGCTGGGATGAGTAATAGTACTAGAACCACAAGAACACTATAGTATGTTTTGTTTTTTAGAGGCTACATCCTCTTTTGCTGGAACACTTTAAAAATACATATTAAAAAGTAAGGCAACAACTCCAAACAGCCCAAACTCCTCGCTCACCTCCATTTCCTATCAGATCCGTGACCACTGGAGATCGATTTCATGCTTGCACTGTTTAGTGTTTGTCTTTATTCTTTCAAACTGGTCCAATAAAAACATAATAATAATTTAGCAATCAGTATTTCTCAAACAGCTCTGGTATGCAGGTCCAATGCCATTTCACTAATACTGGTTAGGTAATCTTGGGTGTTACCACCGTTTTTTCAGGATTGTGGACACTAATTTGGATTTGTAATAAATAGGTGCATGAATCCAAGGCTCCCTTTTCCTGCTATGTTTATGACCTATTGGTTTCTTAACTCCTAATGTTAAAATTAAAGACGCACCAGAAATAGCCTGGTACTAAAAATGCTCACACCAGTAAACAAAACTTTATTCAGGACCTATGTTTTTCATAGCCCTGATTCGAATGGACATTCAACTTATGAAGATGTGCAAAAGGAAAAAAAAAAAAAAGTCAAATTACAGTAAAGTTATCCAGAGAAGGAGGATGTTACACAAACTCATAAGGAAATGACAGTCTTTTTTTCTCTTTTACTATAAATACACTTAACAGTTTAGCAGAAAGACAAGCTAAATTTTAAGATTGTTCACATTTGAAAGTTGTATTATACTCTCTGCTAACGATAAATAAGGAACAGGTCCTGACAATGGAATTTGACATCGCAATTTTCATCAACAGATCTTTGAAGACTGGTTTTAAAGAAGGGTTAAAACAATGATTATGTTTGCAAAGTTCTGAGAAGTCCATCTGCTGTCCAAACTTTGGATTAAAGTCCTTATTTTTTTCCTTTACTTAGAGACAGGTATATACAGTGCTGTTGTAATAATGAAACAAATGTGAAATCTACTGTAAAGTTGCACAATACAGAAAACTGTTGCTCCATCTTCTACTACATAAATGTGTGACTCCACAGGTTAGTAATGCTGTTTTGTTTTTTTGTTAAGTTGGAATTATTCCATCACGTCTAAGACCTCTCTTTAATTCCAAATCCTCCAGTTTTTTCCACAGTTCTTCACGCTCCTTCTCTTTCTTCTTCTCACTGACAGATGAAATAAAAGGAAGAGTTAGGAGGAGGGAAAACTGCAAAGTATTTATGTAACAAAAAAGTAGTGGACATTGATTAGCAGCACTAATTTGGTCTGTACCTCTGCAATTCTCCTAATGTAAATTTACTTTTTGTAAACTGTTTTCATTCCTAGTTTTGCTTTWTGCTACTACAAATACTGCTAAACAAAGTAGCAGGAGAAGAATATATGAAATCCAGAAAAAAAAAATGACAGTGTCTACAGTCAACACTTCACAGCAAAGAAGAAAAAAATGCAGTGGAATTTTCATATGGATCAAACATACTGAGATTTCCAGGACTAACTTTCATTAAATTATTTTCAATTTTTTTTTTTTAATCTTATAAGTAACAGTCACTTTCTAGAATGGGTGTTGCATTATTGCTTTAGAACCACTTATACTGATTTGGGGCACTTTCATGTAGCTCTAGCATGAGCCAAGGTAAAGTTCACTTACAAGAATTCTTTTGATCCGTGCTTCACTCTTTCTCCTTAAGAAAACAAAGTCTGTGAGGCACTTCCTTTATCAGCAGGCCTCACTGGCTGCTTGGGTRGCAGGAAACCTAATGGTTGCTTCACTTGCATTACTTGCTTTCTAAATTCCCTATCTTTGCCATACCTTACATAGAATTAATGTCCCTACTACTGCAARTCTGAAAAAAATTTTCCTTTTCTACTAAATCAACTTGCAGGTTAAGGTCAAATATGAACCTAATAATTATACAGATTCTCACCTTTTCATATAATAGAATTTCATAAAAATATTTCACTAGATTGGAAACTTTACTTCTACACTTTATCCCTTCATTCACCCACAGTGCTGATGACGGAGTCACTAATCTGAAAACGCAATTTCCCCACAGTATTTTAAACATATAAAAAATACAAACAACTCTCAAAACAGTCTCTGAAGATAGAACTTAAAAGAATCCACTGCTTCTAAAAATTATTTAAAATTAAATTTAAAAGAGAGTGACGAAGCTCACCAMTTTCAGGCTACTAACAGGCTATTAATTATTATCATTTACATGTGTGCTTACTAAAAGAGTGTCAGAGGATGATAACCTCATCCTACTTACCTATATGACCTACTGTCATATATGGTGCTTAATATTAAACATACTCATCCACAAGCTTTAAAAAGTATCAAAGTTATATCTTATATATGCTGTTTCACTGAGACACCCAAGGTTTACAGTATGCATTAAGGTAAACATCCCATTTTATACATTCAGATATTTATACATTTTATAATGATAATTAGTAAATAAAAATGGGGAATAGTCAGCATCTGCTTTGATAAAAGATACAATATCAGCAGGTGTTAGAAAAATTCTTTACAGAGCTCAGTCAATTAATTTCACCCATTAGCTACACATAGGATATATTAAAAATATATATWTWTTTTTTTCTCTCATCTGCTGCTTTGGAGAAGCTAAAATTTTAGCCAAAGACGATGCACTACAGTAGGAAAAAGAAGATCAGGAAAAACAGACAAAAAAAAAAAAAAAAAA